>NW_006159807.1:4518621-4524894 GCF_000334495.1 Tupaia belangeri chinensis | reverse complement strand
TTGGGCACGCACGCACACGCGCCCGGCGTGAGTTTTAAGCCACCGGGTCCGGGACACGAACCGCGGTCGACTACGTGGGAGTCCAGCGACATAGCCATTACGCTAACTGCTGGTTCCCTCTTTCTTTCTTTTTTGAAAGATTTTTGCTATAGGGCATGTGTCCTTGCCAGAGAGACAGAAAGCAAGAAATCACCCCCCACGGGGCATGGCCACACCATAATCCCTTCTCCTCCATTCTCCTCTTGGGATCTTGGGCACACATGCATACATGCCTGGCGTGAATTTTAAGCCACCAGGTCCAGGACTCAAACCACAGTCTACTTCGTGGGAGTCTATCGATGTAACCATTACACCATCTCCTGGTCCCAAGCACTTTGGTTTTTCTGGGACCTGTGATAATTTCCATATGTGGCAATCGTTCTCAAGTGTGGTTGTTTTCTAGTACAGCCTGTGTAGCAGTTGCCAACCTGAGTCTTGTTTGCTGCTGCCATACTGCTTCAAGGCGGTGCTTAAAAAGGATGGAATGAAGTCTCCATTCTTCAGGCAGATCCTAGGCAGTGCAATTCACAGGGACCACACTTCACTTGGCTTTAGAACTAATTATCTTCTGACATTGTTAGTTAGAATGATAGTTACCCATCCTGCCTATTCTCTTCTCTCACCTCCACACATGACAGAATTTCTTTAACCCAAATACTTACGCAATATTAATACATAGCATTTCTCTAAAATCTAGGTTGTAATATAGTCCTATGATCATATTTAAAAGCAAGAAATTGAAATTTGATATTAATAGGTGCAAAACTATTACTTAAGCTGGTATGTCTTACTAGCGTTACAAAATTTTTCTTAAAAAAGAGCATCAGGGGAACCAGCAGTTAGCGTAATGGCTATGTCGCTGGACTCCCACGTAGTCGACCGCAGTTCATGTCCCGGACTCGGTGGCTTAAAACTCACGCCGGGCGCGTGTGCGTGCGTGCCCAAGATCCTGAGAGGAGAATGGAGGAGAAGGGATTGCGGCGTGACCATCCCCCCTGGGGGGTGATTTCTCGCTTTCTGTCTCTATGTCTCTCTCTGTCTGTCTGGCGAGCGCACGCGCCCTACAGTGAAAATCTCTCCAAAAAAAAAAAAAAAAGAGCATCAGTAATCTACTTAGGTCAGGAAATGCCCTCTTATCTAATCTCTTTTGTAGAATTATAAGAGAATGACATGCTAAATATTTTTAGAAATTCTACAATGAAGAAAAATGTTCACTGTATTTAAGCTGATGGCTTCTTAAATCTAGTGAAACTTTTTTTTTTTTTTGTGGACACCTGTTAACTTTTCAAAGGCATATTTTTAAATCCTTTTCCCTCTAACTGAGTTGTGTTCATCAAATTGGCAGGAAACATCCATTGGAAATACAAATTTTTTTAAAGGAGAAATTATTTTCTATAGGGCATGTGTGCTCATTGGAGAGAGACAAAGAGACAAAAAGTGAGAAATCGCCCCCCCAGGGAGATGACCATGCCACAATCCCTTCTCCTCTTGAGATTTTGGGCATGCATGCACACATGCCCAGCATGAATTTCAAGGCACCGGGTCCAGAACTTGGACCACAGTCAACTACGTGAGAGTCCAGCGATATAACCATTACGCCATCTGCTTGTCCAAAAAAAAATGTATTATCATTATTTATTTATTTGTCATAGGGTGCATACACTCACTGGGGGGAGACAGAGAGAGGGAAGGTGAGAAATCACCCTCTGTGGGCATGGGCATGCCTCAATCCATTCTCTTCTTGGGATTTTGGGCATGTATGTACACACGCCTGTTATGATTTTCAAGCTGCCTGATCCAGGACTCAAACTGAACTTGGCCATGTGGGAATTCGGTGTCTTTATTTATTTTTTTGGAGAGGTTTTTGCGATAGGGTGCGTGCACTTGCCAGACAGACAGAGATAGAGAGAAAGAAAGTGAGAAATCACCCCCCAGGGGGGATGGCCATGCCGCAATCCCTTCTCCTCCATTCTCCTCTCGAGATCTTGGGCATGTATGCACACATGCCTGGTGTGAGTTTTAAGCCACTGGGTCCGGGACGCGAACCGCAGTCGACTACATGGGAGTCCAGCGACATAGCCATTACGCCAACTGCTGGTCCCAAGGAATTCAGTGTCTTAATCACCATGACATCTGCTGGCCCAAGAATTTTAAAAATTATACTTCAAAATGATTTACTTTTGGTCATCAAAAGATGCTATCTATTTTAGTAAGCATATTATCACTTTACATTTTAAGATTTACTTTCTTTTTTAATAATTATTTATTAGTAGTAGTATTTTTAATTCAATGAGAGAGAGAGAGGAGAGAGAAAGTGAGAAGCATACCGCTAGGTCTGGGACTCGAACTATTGTCAGCCGTCACACCATCTGCTGGCCCCAAGGTTCACTTTCATATTTTTTTCTTTTTATGGTCACTGTTGACCATAAGAAGTCTCTTACAAAGTCTCTTACACTAGTCATCCGAACTTGTTAGTTGTTTCATTTTATTATGAATGTTTAAATGTTTCAAACATAATAAAGTGTATTGCCCACTTCTTTTTAAATTTTATAAAACACTGCCATTATGCCATTTAAAAAATATTTTCTAAGGAATGAATTTCTTCAGCTATAGCTGAAGGCCCTTGTTCTTGCCTTTGGCCCTTTCTCCTTTTTCCCTCCCCAAGCTAAGTCCTGCTCTGAATGTAGTGGTTATCATTCCAACTCGTTTTTTTAGGAAATATATAGCTGTGTGTCTATAAACAATGTGTAGTACTGATTTGCATGTTTCCAAACTTCACATTACTGGTCAGATTACTTACAAAACCTATTTTTTATGGTATGAGCTTTGATGGATTGTGGGAGAAATGCGTATTGCTTCAAAACCTGGATTGCTGGTAAATTGATACCTGAAAAAATGCTGTCTTTTAGGGTATAGCAACTAGTGCCGTGTCTCTCATCCTTTTATGTTCCGTAGAAGAGAAAATAATATTCCACCTGAATAAGTTGGGATTTGCCAGTATTTTCTTTTTCATGTTATATATGTGTAATTCTGGGGACTTAAAAATGATGAGTTGATAAGCTGTAATTTATATTGATTTGCTTCTATTCTTGTCGTAAGTCTTTTTATCTTTCTGTGTCTAGTGTTTAACCAGGGGGAAGAAGGAACCTCCTGGTACATTATTCTAAAAGGATCAGTGAATGTAGTCATTTATGGCAAGGTATATGTTTCCTTTTCTTTTTGAAACTTTATTATGCTCCATTTACCTGGGTGGCTCTGAGTGTTAGCAATGTATTCTACCATTAAACTTACAACAACTTTGTTACTCAAATTAGAAAAGACATTATTGCATCTTTAATCGTAGATGATTTTCATTATTATGCTCAGAGAGGTATCATAGGTTCTGGGGCTGGCCACCTTATGCATTATATATAATGTATACATTTAAGCTAAACTAGAGACCATATTAATGAAAGAAAAATGGCACATTATAATGACATAAACCCTTTGCACTCTTAGATGCTACCCATTCATGTAAACAGTGCATTGGGGGGAGGGGGTCTTGTGGTGAGGGGGTTGTTTATCCCATTGCAGAGGTCGTCTTCATCTGATGTTCTGCTGTCTCCAGGGTGTGGTCTGCACCCTGCATGAGGGAGATGACTTTGGCAAATTGGCACTAGTCAATGACGCCCCACGAGCTGCCTCTATCGTCTTGCGAGAAGACAATTGCCATTTCTTAAGAGTGGACAAGGAGGATTTTAACCGGATCTTGAGGGTGAGTCCGAAGCAAACTGGCTGAGGGACATCCCATTTTTTCTTTTACCACATAAGCCAATGGTGCATTGGTGTGAGTGGAACAGGACTGTGACGAGCGAATGTCTAGGAACAGAGCGCCTTTGTTACCCACAGCCATGTAGTCTGTGGCCAGAGGTGACATTCCAGTGCAGCTTCAAATGTATAATGCTATGCAAATTAGGATGGACCCAGTTCCCACCTGTACTGGTCTGGGACGATTGAAGATAAATAGGGATTGCCTTGACAAAATGTCACTGTCTAAGACATTTCTCTTGCGTTCTACGCATGCCTTTTTGTGTCCTTCCCAACCACTCCCTGACACAGTAGCTGAGCCTCTGCCCCATGTCTTTCTCTATCCTAGACCTTCTAGTCTCCAGCTCATAGCCCTTCTGAAATCTGAACCTTTCTCACATCATCACACACTCAATTTATTGAGTGATTACATGTTAGCGGGAATTAACGTCAGTCAGTCGTGGGTCCTCACCCAAGCATTTTCATTTCAAATACTTTATCTCAAATTGTTTCAAACTTAAGGAAATTTGAGACATTGGCAAGTAGGTGGGAAATAATTTGGACTGGTAGAGGGAGTCGTGAAATTGCACTTAAAAGTCGATTCTGAAAATGAACCTACTCTGAGCTTGCGGAGGTATCTGTGAAGAGGGGCTGGTTTGGAAGAAATGACCCTTGGTCTTTCCCCACCCACCAGTCCCTGGTCCCTTGGGAGGGATGACCCAGTGTTGGCTGGGAGAGGCCTGACTGTGTTCTGTTGGGGATGATGACAGTCATCCTTGGCCTCTCAGTGGCCTGAGGCCCTTCACCCTAGCATGAGTTTGCCCAAAACCATTCTCTCTACGGTCGCTCATGCTCACTCAGCCCTCTTCCCTTCCCTGCTGGAGGCAATAGTTCTAACAATGAAGTTTGTCTTATGAACACTTTGTGTTAATACAAAGCAAGTTAAATTTAAAATAATGTCATTGAATAATGTAGGGAAAAAATACTGTATGGAATTTGATTTGATTCTTACCTGATCTCTTAAAATGGGGACCAAATATTGAGGTAAAAGCACATTGAAATTTTCACAAAAAAAATTTTTAATAATATACTGTAGTTTAGAGGTAGCCTTCACTAACTCTTTGAAAATTACACATATGTAGTTGATACTCAGCCAAAAATTTTTTTCAAGGAATCAGATTAGAACCATTATTATCATTGATATAACTGATAAAAATCACTTAACATAAGTGAAAAGGGTTTTTTTTTTTGTTACCAAAAAAAACCCTTTCAAACTGATTTCTTTTAAAAAAAAAAAATGAAGTCTTCACTTAGGGAGCGAAGGTGCCTCCCCTAAAGAAGCTAAACGCGCTCAGGGGAAGTAAGGACTTAACTGAAGCTGAGCACTGTTTATGAGTCTTTCTGGAAAGAGTACACACCTTTGGGTCCCTGCCTTCCTGCTCCAGTGCCCTCTCCCCAAGGTTTCTCAGAGCAGGGCCTCACTACTCCCTATCCTGCTTTTTTTCTTTTTATTTATTTTTCTATTTTACATTCAATCACTATGTATCATTACAGCATACCAAATGAATTTTCTCATCCTGAATACATGCTATATTGGTTCAATCAAAGATATTACCATACTTACTATCATCAACAGATAATTTTCCATTTTTGTGTCCCTTAAATGTTTTCTTCTTCCTTTTTCCCCTTGATTCTCCCCCTCTCACCCTCCCCCCTTTCCTACCTCCTCCCACACTCTCTAGTACCCACAGCTACTCTCCATGCCTTTATGCCATCCAACCTTCCATTTCTATCTTGCTCTCTTTCTGAAGCTGGGGTAAAAGCAGGGTTTCAAAAACACATGCCTCAAATCTCATCTGGTCCTCTTTCTGACCATTCCAGCCCTTGACTTTGAAAATGACTTAATTTGTAGACGCACCAATTAGCATCACAAGCACCAAATGAGTTTCTGAAGCATATGAAATTTTTTTCATTGTCTGAGTAAACGGCAGCATCTGTATGTGGTATAATTTGTATTTGCAGGACGTTGAGGCGAATACAGTCAGACTTAAAGAACATGACCAAGATGTCTTGGTGCTGGAGAAGGTCCCAGCAGGGAACAGAGCTTCTAATCAAGGAAACTCACAGCCTCAGCAAAAGTATGTTTGCATCCAACACTGTAATTGCCAGACTATGATTAACCTTTTCACATGGTATCATCATTTCCACAATAGCATGTTCTCTTCTTTTTGTGGAAGATGGCAGTGTGTGTGACTTTTTTCTCTCTCTATTGAGTAATCACACATCTTGTGGAGGATAATGTATCCATTTCTGGCACTGCATTGAGCTTGGTGCTGCCTTGGGGAAATCTGGAAAGAATATTCCCCACTTTGAAAGCCACCCTCTGTACACTGTTTTCCACCAGCTTTGGAGCAGAGGCTCCAGAGAGAACAATGGAAACAGGAATGC
>NW_006159807.1:4517900-4518605 GCF_000334495.1 Tupaia belangeri chinensis | reverse complement strand
GAATGCCTGGCAGCTCAAAGGATATGCAGGCCCCTAGGTGTGAGGACCTCTGGTATTTGAATTTCATATGCAGGATTTCTCACGAAGTGTTTTCATCTTGTTATCGGGATGAGCGTCTTTGATGAGGAGCAGATTTCACGTATAACATAGTCTGTTGATTGTAGCCCGGAAACATCTGCTTGGCTCCATTCATACTTACTCCTGCTGATGTTAAAAGGGTATTTGCTTCACATTTCTCAGGTGTCCTGTTCAACTTCAGTCTTTTTTAGTTTATCTACATTCAATTCCAGCTTTGGTATGATTTCCTACATAAGACTTTTCCATCAGCTGGACCGATATTCAAGTGGTAGGATAAGAAACTTAGGAAAAAGGAGGCTCTAAGAAATCATAGAAAATCTAGTTTTAAAATAGAAGTTAAATTTCAATCCTAGTGTATAATAAGAGCACCCAGGACCAGCAGTTAGCATAATGGCTATGTCGCTGGACTCCCACGTAGTCGACCGCGGTTCAAGTCCTGGACCCGGTGGCTTAAACTCACGCCGGGCACGTGTGCATATGTGCCCAAGATCCCAAGAGGAGAATGGAGGAGAAGGGATTGCAGCGTGGCCATACCCCCTAGGGGGTGATTTCTCACTTTCTGTTTCTCTGTCTCTCTCTGTCTGTCTGGCAAGCGCACACGCCCTATAGCAAAAACCTCTCAAAAAA
>NW_006159807.1:4504047-4517886 GCF_000334495.1 Tupaia belangeri chinensis | reverse complement strand
CACAAAAAAAAAAAAAAAAAAAAAAAAAGCACCCATTCTGTAGCTAAAAAATATGCCTCTAAACAATAGTTTGAAAGAGAATGTAGCCCAAGTCATTTTCCTTTGTTTACTCAGTTAGTGGGGCTATTCCCTTTATCAGGACATTCATCATATCTGGCAAAACTTTATTGTTTACACACAAAGCCAAGTAAAGTTTCATCTTCATTAATCAACATATTTATAGAAAAGGCAAGAAGAAATACAGTATCGAATAGCCTTGGTACATTTTGCAAATATGATCTAATCCCTTTACCTAACCCCCTTTGAAAGATGGAGACATTTGGGTCCATAGAATCAAATTGTTTGCCAAATTCTCAAAGCTTGCAATGGTCGAACTTGGATTCAAGTCCAGCTTGACCAACTTTCACACCTGTGCCCCTCCACCTCCCAGTTAGCTATAGTGAAACATAGAGTCTTAATTCTACATCCTCAACACTATATATTGGGTTGTCGGAAAAGTCTTGATGCATTTTTACATAGGAAAACATGAAAAATTTACTCATGACTTTTCCGACAACCCAATAGTTAATATTGCAAGGCAAAGTGTTTCAAAAAGGGCTAACATGAAAAGGACTGTATAGGAAACTATCTTTTGGGGGCTGGCAGGTGATGTGGTGGTTAAAGGTGCTGGACTTCCACATGGCCCACTGCAGTTCAATTCCTGGACCTGGCAGCTTGCTTTCTTACTTTACTTCTCTCTCTCACTCTGTCCCTCTTTGATCAAATTAAAACAAATGAATAAATAAAGTTAAATAAAATAATTCTTTTTTAAAAAGAAACTATCCTTTCACTTCCAAAACTATAGATTTCTAGATTTCTTTCTTCCTTTATCTGTTACTACTATCCATTCTTGAAAATGCTCTTACTTGAATGTTTTCAGCAGTTGTCCTTCTCACTCACAGGGGAGAGTGAGAATGGAAACACAGCTGTTATGTGATGGTCAGGCTACTCCCAATATTTTTCTTTAGTGACCCCTAAAATATAAATAGACTATTTTTAGAATGGCTAATCTGCATTCTTTAATAAAACTTCAGATAGCTCAGGAAAATCATGCTCACTGAAAAGGCAAGCCCTAAGAATTCTTTAATCTTGACTCATTTGACCGAGAGGTCCCCTGGAGGTCCCCATTCTTTGCCATTTTATATCGCTGGGGACTGATCGAAGACATTGGTTTGTTACAGCGTCTTCTTTTTGGGTAGCTTCTAAATACAGGGATACAAGGTTCTTTTTTTTTTATTTTTTTAAGGAATCTAAATAAAGAGAATGGAAAAAGAGAGACCACATGTGTTAAATGTATTGGACTATATCTGATTTTCCATTAAATCTCCCTATTTATGTCCTATACTCCAATCCAGATTTTAAAAATATAATTCACAGCTTGTGTATGTTCACAGTAAACCATTTAATAAATGTCAGTGAGTACAAAATAATGCACCATGCAAAATCAATTCCCTGAAGAATGAAAAGATACTTCTCAAGGGCTGTTTTCTGTGTTGAAGTAAGACCAGGAAAGTCAAAGCAAGGGATCAGAGGCCAGCCCCATGGCCTAGTCAGATCCTACATGGCTGACCATGCAGTTCAAATCCCACCCCCGGTGGCTTTAAGAACATGCCAGTCTTATGCATATATGCCCCACATCCTGACAGGATGGAGAAATGGAGGAGGAAGGGGTTGCAGTACGACCATGTCCCATTGCCAGGGGCTTTCTCCCTGTCTAAGGAAAGAAAAAGAAAACGAGGACTTGAGGATGTTGCTCTGGGCAACTTGGATAACCTGGCACCTATCATGTCTATGGATGAACTTAAATCTTAAGAATTAGGGCCTGTATGTCCTTTAAAATTGTCCTTTTTGAGCTCAAACCCTGTTGATGCTGATAATAATGTTATTTTTCTGATTTGCTTTCCACTATAGAAATGCAAAGTGGTTTATGTATTCATTTTAAACTTTTAAAACCACCTGAATCCCCAAGCCTCTCAACTCTGAGTGTACTGTTAAAATGGCAATAGTATGACAGTATTTCTTATGATGGATTAATTATATGGAATCCTTCAACATTTACCATTTTGAGTATCTTTCTTTTGTGTGGTTATGTGGGCTTAATGGCAAAGAAAGAATTTGAAATCACTATTCCTGTTTTAGAGACTTGTTGCTTTTTATGTAACTATTTTCTCATTGCTCAACTCCACTCGCCATTGCTCAACACTATCCTGTTTGCAGGAGGATAATCTCTTTCAGGTCCCTTTTCCTGACTTTTTTTTTTTTTTGGTTTGTTTTTTTTTGTTTTTGTTCTAGGTACAAATAGATGTGTTCTTATTTGCAGATTCTGAGCTTGGAAAGGATTTTCTGCACAGGTCTAAAACCTTACAACTTACATAATGGAATAAATTGAACTAGAGTAGCTTCTTCTTGTAAAAAAAAAAAAAAAAACTGAAAACAAGGGGTGCTGTCTTGTCTTCTTTTGGTCTTGACCTCATTAAACAGCGGTCAAGCAGTAGGCACCTAGCAGGGTCCAGGCTGAAGCAAAGCCATACCTCCTGTTTCAGCCAACCCAGAGATTCATGACCACAGTCGGCCCCCTCTGGCCAGTAGCTTTCTGCCCATCCCTCCCCCGGCCCCCTTCAGAGCTCCCTGTCCCGTTGTCATCTGCCAGCCTTCTGTGGAATTGAATGCCTGGGGCAAGACTGCCAAGGCAGCTATACCACTAGAGGGAGTTGTTGGCAGCATAAGAAAGATTATGTGGGTTTTCCTATTGATGAGGTGGGCAGAGTTGAGAGAGGCCACTTTCTCTCTGGCAAGGTTATAGAACAAATAACTTGCCACCCAGGTCTTTATTCTTTTTGACTAGACATAATACAATAGCTGATGAAGAATACCCACATGGAAAGCCGACCTATCAAGATTACATTTTTTAACAAGGGGACAAATGTTGAACTGATGTATTGGTCTAGTAGACAGCTATGGAGCTTGCAACTCAACTAGCACAGCTACCCGTTGCCATGTGGAGTAACAGACTGGCTTTCTCCCACTCTGTTTTTATGTTATGCAATGAATATGTACCCTTATTTAAATAAAACTTGTTTTCAGAAACAAACAAACAGAAAAGGCCTTTAATTACACAGAGACTTCCTTATTCAGAACAAGCTCCCGGTAACCAGACCTAGTCTCCAACCAGAGTGTTTTGCTGTGAGGGCAGAAAAGTGCCATAAAATACACACCTTGTTCTCTGAAGTCGGACAGACTTGGCTCACTTCAGAGAACTTCTCTTACTAACTGTGTGATCTTAGGTAGGATGCCTCCTCTTGCTGGGTAGTTTCTCCATCTGCAGAATAAAGATACTATTCAACAGCAGGAGTAGACAAGACAACCTTATTCAGGCCCTACCTAGTCACCGGGGACATAGTAAACATTGACAGCTACTGAGTGCTCTCTCCGCAACCACTTCCTGATTGATGTGGCCAGGTGCTGCTACTCTTTGAGCTCATCTGGTGAGCACTGTCAACAGATCATGTATTTCAGGAATTATTGAATGGATGGAACCATATTCTCCACTTAGGTGTGGAGTCATTCGTAGAAATGCCCTCCCCTTTCCTCAAATATTCATTGCCTATCAGAAGAAAAGCCATTGTCTTCTACCCTGTATCATGTTGAGAAAGGAGTCATACTTTGGAGGTTAAAATGGACTTATTTTCTATGCCTCTCACTCTTCCTATAGGCTCCAAAGCCAAGTTTTCTCAGAGATTTAACTCTTCAACTTCCTCTTGGCCTTCTTGGCTTGCAGAATGGTTTTAGCTAGCAGCCCCCTTCCAGATGGCCTGCACTTGCTACTTCATTCGATATGTGGTAGCTTTATTCCCTCTTTTCACGTGTGCAGAGTCCTATGTTCAGATGGCTCTTCTACTTCCTCTGGCAGGAGGTTAATACTTGAAGATGGGATAAGTTAGAGATATTTTTGGGATCTTAATACACCTTTTCCAAATTCTCAAATAGATAAGGAAATGATCTCAGTGAGGAGGCCAAGAAAGCTGTTTCCCCAGAGCTGAATGTTCTACTTTCTGAACTAAGAGAACTTTCTTTTCATTGGTTTTCTTCCTTGTCATTTGGCTTTGAGTGAAATGCCAAGCAGAAAAGCAAAGTTTGGAAGAGGAGCACCCAAATCATCTTAATGTACTTCGCCTATACCTTTTACTTACTGTGTTGTCACCATTTTGAATATGATTTTGAAACAACCCCAGTTGATTTTAAAAATAAACCTGTCTATATTGGTTGAAGAGCAAGATGGATGGGCCTTTTGAAGTAATGGCCAAAGTAACCCTTTTCTCAATCACCAGTAATTTTTATTTACACTGAAATAAATGATCAGGATTCTTTACTGCTTATTATTTCATAGTTGTGATGCTACTGGGGTTCATTTGCTCATAGATGGTTGGGGTTTTATTTTATTTTATTTTTCTCTCCTGTATTATTATTAGCTGTATTTCCAAAGCACATACCAGTGTACAGTTGGGAAAGACAGAGCATTCCAGAAATAGGCAGGGGAATCCAATGCGGGACTGAAATTTTGCTACGAGTAACCCATATATGGATAATCTAGTTTACTGTCACTTCCCTTCTCAGCTCCCCCTGCCTGACCTGAACTGCCCTCTGTTTTTCATGTTTCTTTTCATTCCCCTTTGGAGCAAGACTAAAGTTTCTCAGTTCCCAGCCTGCTAGAGCTGCTCTCTAAAGACTTTACTTTAGTTTCATGTAGGGAAAAAAGAAAAACATATTTAGTAACTTTTTCGCTTTGTGGGTTTTCCACTGTCTTCTTGTGTTACTTTAGCAAGGTACCTGGTCTCTCTGACCATGAATATTATATTGGCCAGTGTAAAGTCAATATGGTTTCCTGGAATTTCAAATTTAAATAAAGAAAATAATGAATACAATCTTAGATAAGTAAAAAGTTTATTATTAATGATTCACCCACATTTGAAAAACTAATGATGTTTTTATTTCTTATGCAGGTATACTGTGATGTCAGGAACACCTGAAAAAATATTAGAACATTTTCTAGAAACTATACGCCTTGAGCCAGCTTTAAATGGAGCAACAGGTATACTCATAGAACAATTTTATGTCCATTAAAGCCATGCTTATTATTGCAAAAAAAAAAAAAATCCTAAATTTATTCACGGTTGTATTGCCAAGCAGTTTTATGAGGGGGTTTTGTCTATGAATATTTGAAGAACATTCCTGTGTAACCCAAAAAGAGAGTCTTTCTGGCTTTTTTCTGCCCTTCCAGTCCCGACTGTCCTTTTTAGCTGACTCCATCTCATTTATACCTACTAAGAATAGCTTTCCATAGGCATTTATTAGATTGTAATGTGTGTCCTATTATTATAAAGGATTTGAAGAAGGCCCAGCCTTGCCCCATATAGGAGTAAAAGGTTTTCTTTGCAGTTGTATTATAGATTCTTAGGCTGCCCCAGTGTGCAGCAGAACATCACCCGTGTCCGTTTACTAGGACGTAGTACTGTAGGCCATAACAAAGTACCATGGATTAGGTAGCTGAGACCATAGAACTAAATCATCTCACAGTTCTGGAAGTTAGGAGTCCAGGATGGAAATATTGCAGGATTGGCTCTTTCTGAGGGCAGTGATGGGAAGTCCATGTCATGTCTCCCTCCTAGCTTCTGGGGATTGCTGCCAATCTTGGCATTACTTGGCTTATGGATGCATCGCCCCAATGTCTGCCTTCATTTTCACACGGTCTTCCATCTGCATGTGTATCTTTCTGTATCCAAATTTTCTCTTACTGTAGGACACTAGTCATATTCGATTAAGGCCCAGACTAATGAACTCACCATAGCTTGATCACATCTGCAAAGACCCAATTTCAAAAAAAGCCCAATGTGAGGGCCTGGGTTATGACTTCAGCATATCTTTCATGGGCCTTAAAATCTAGCCCATGGCCCTTTCTTACGGTGAACCAGTCTGATGACTTAAAACAAAATTTGAAGGAAAATAATGTGAATCTCTTCAGTGAACGAAGTGTTCAGAGTTATGTCAGTCTCCCCTTTTGATAACATCTTACATATGACCTAGAACAGCCCATATTCAACTTGAAAATAAAAATCTGGGGACCAGCAGATGGCATAATGTTTACGTCACTGGACTCCCATGTGGTTGGCCATGGTTTGAGTCCTGGACCCGGTGGTTTAAAACTCATGCTGGGCATGTGTGCATGCATGCCCAAAATCCCAAGAGAAGAAAGAAGAAGGGGTTATAGTGTTGCTATCCCCCCTGGGGTATGATTTCTTGCTTTCTGTCTTTCCATTTCTCTCTATCTCTCTGGAGAGTGCACGTGCCTTATAGCAAAATCTACTTCAGTAATTGATCTTTGCAGTATACTCAAGGTAAAGACATAATTATTACTACTATTATAGGTATTTTACCACTGACTTTTGTTATCTCATTTTAGTTTCTCACTTTATACATATATTATCTGAGTTTTTTTAATGCAGCAAATGAATAGGGAACAGTGGGTTCTAGGCCAGTTATTTTCAGCTCAATATTTATTTATTGAGTGTCTTGCTGAATAAGCACTAAGTTAAACGTTTTGGAGTAGGCATTGTGTATAAGGATCTCCCTCCTGCTGGCAGTAAGCATATACTGTAATCCACAAGAGGACATAAAAGAATGTGCGAATAATTTGCACATAAACACAATGTAGTCAATGTTTCAGGAGCACTGAGGGCTGAGGGGACCAGAGAAAGTGTCCTGGAGAATGTAACCTTTGAAGTGGCCCTAAAGGAAAGCTGGTGACTGATAACTAGAGATGGGGACAAAGTCTTCCATACTGAGAGACATTGGTACTGACCTAGAAATAGGCCAGGAAGAGCTATTGGTCTGTTTGGCTGGACTGTCATATATATAAGTAGAAAAAGAAAAGTAAGATCCAAAAATGTGGAGTACAGATCCTAGAGATTCTTCAGTGCAAGCTACGCACTGGGGCATGGTGGAAGATATCTGAGCAAGATGTGGTAAGAGCTGTGCTGGAGAAAGATTATTATTCCGTGTTTAAAATGAGGTGATTGTTGGGAACCAGCAGTTAGTGTAATGGCTATGTCGCTGGACTCCCACGTAGTCGACCGCAGTTTGTGTCCCGGACCTGGTGGCTTAAAACTCATGCCAGGCTCGTGTGTGTGTGTGCCCAAGATCCCAAGAGGAGAATGGAGGAGAAGGGATTGCGGCATGACCATCTCCCCTGGGAGGTGATTTCTCGCTTTCTGTCTCTATGTCTCTGTCTGTTTGGCGAGTGCACGCACCCTGTAGCGAAAACCTCTCCAAAAAAAAAAAAATGAGGTGATTGCCTCCAAGAGACCTGTGCACCCTCAAATAAGCCAAATTTCCAAGACCAACTACAGTAAATCTACTTCAGTAATTGATCTTTGCAGTATACTCAAGGTAAAGACATAATTATTACTACTATTATAGGTATTTTACCACTGACTTTTGTTATCTCATTTTAGTTTCTCACTTTATACATATATTATCTGAGTTTTTTTAATGCAGCAAATGAATAGGGAACAGTGGGTTCTAGGCCAGTTATTTTCAGCTCAATATTTATTTATTGAGTGTCTTGCTGAATAAGCACTAAGTTAAACGTTTTGGAGTAGGCATTGTGTATAAGGATCTCCCTCCTGCTGGCAGTAAGCATATACTGTAATCCACAAGAGGACATAAAAGAATGTGCGAATAATTTGCACATAAACACAATGTAGTCAATGTTTCAGGAGCACTGAGGGCTGAGGGGACCAGAGAAAGTGTCCTGGAGAATGTAACCTTTGAAGTGGCCCTAAAGGAAAGCTGGTGACTGATAACTAGAGATGGGGACAAAGTCTTCCATACTGAGAGACATTGGTACTGACCTAGAAATAGGCCAGGAAGAGCTATTGGTCTGTTTGGCTGGACTGTCATATATATAAGTAGAAAAAGAAAAGTAAGATCCAAAAATGTGGAGTACAGATCCTAGAGATTCTTCAGTGCAAGCTACGCACTGGGGCATGGTGGAAGATATCTGAGCAAGATGTGGTAAGAGCTGTGCTGGAGAAAGATTATTATTCCGTGTTTAAAATGAGGTGATTGTTGGGAACCAGCAGTTACTGTAATGGCTATGACGCTGGACTCCCACGTCGTCTACCGCAGTTTGTGTCCCGGACCTGGTGGCGTAAAACTCATGCCAGGCTCGTGTGTGTGTGTGCCCGAGATCCCAAGAGGAGAATGGAGGAGAAGGGATTGCGGCATGACCATCTCCCCTGGGAGGTGATTTCTCGCTTTCTGTCTCTATGTCTCTGTCTGTCTGGCGAGCGCACGCGCCCTATAGCGAAAATCTCTCTCTCAAAAAAAAAAAATGAGGTGATTGTTGGGAACCACCAGTTAGTGTAATGGCTATGTCGCTGGACTCCCCCGTAGCCGACCGCAGTTTGTGTCCCGGACCTGGTGGCGTAAAACTCATGCCAGGCTCGTGTGTGTGTGTGCCCGAGATCCCAAGAGGAGAATGGAGGAGAAGGGATTGCGGCATGACCATCTCCCCTGGGAGGTGATTTCTCGCTTTCTGTCTCTATGTCTCTGTCTGTCTGGCGAGCGCACGCGCCCTATAGCGAAAATCTCTCTCTCAAAAAAAAAAAATGAGGTGATTGTTGGGAACCACCAGTTAGT
Organism: Tupaia belangeri chinensis; assembly: GCF_000334495.1. NCBI lineage: Eukaryota > Metazoa > Chordata > Mammalia > Scandentia > Tupaiidae > Tupaia > Tupaia belangeri. The sequence goes on along the minus strand of NW_006159807.1, from coordinate 4,509,150 downwards.
GTAATGGCTATGTCGCTGGACTCCCCCGTAGCCGACCGCAGTTTGTGTCCCGGACCTGGTGGCGTAAAACTCATGCCAGGCTCGTGTGTGTGTGTGCCCGAGATCCCAAGAGGAGAATGGAGGAGAAGGGATTGCGGCATGACCATCTCCCCTGGGAGGTGATTTCTCGCTTTCTGTCTCTATGTCTCTGTCTGTCTGGCGAGCGCACGCGCCCTATAGCGAAAATCTCTCTCTCAAAAAAAAAAAAAATGAGGTGATTGCCTCCAAGAGACCTGTGCACCCTCAAATAAGCCAAATTTCCAAGACCAACTACAGTTGACTTTCCTCTGATGAACTCCTTGCTCAGGATGTGTGGTTGTAAAATGCAAGAAACAGCACCTTCTCTAAAATTAGTGTTGACTGAAAACGAAGATTCTATTACATTAGAGACTATGGCATCTAGGGACAGATGTACACGGTCTTCACTACCCATGAAGGGAAAGTATATCCTCCTTTAAAGTTACCTCTGAAAGAGGCAAGGACTGGATTATTACTTCTTTAAAAAATGAAAGCCTAGAAATCAGTGTATTCTGTGGCTAGCATGTGGGATTTGATTCCTGACCCTTTTAATTTTGATGTTAGACCCTAGGCTAACATGGTAATTTAATATTGAACTTCACTTCCTAAAGTTTTTTTTTTTTTCTGACTTTCTTATTTGTAATGTGTGTGGCTTGGAGATAGACAATCTGTATCATGCTCATAACTCGAATACTAATGCCCCCAACTACTATCCTGGTTACTAAAATACTCCTAGTACAGGTACCTGGAAAACATGGATACACTGGTGTGGCAGACACTCGGCATTTATGGATTTACAGTGTAGTGAGAACTGTCAGAGTTACAGTGAAACTCGCTGATGTCACAGAAATAGGCACTGCGAGATATGACAGAACATGTTCTCGATTTACCAAAACATCAGTTCTCCACCTAAGACTTCTTAGTTGTTTAGACTTTTGACTTCTATAACCAACATTAGTCACTGCATGACTGACTTGAGGAATCAGTTTCTAGTAGAGAAAGATGGTTTTAAATCCGTTCTCAAGCGTTTCTGCATATGAGTGGAGAGTAAGAAAGCCACACTGAAATGTGAATGCTGGCTGGTTGGCCTCACACACACAAGTCAAATCTCTGTTTGAGGAGAATGCAAACTGTATAGCACAGGCTGCTGGGTGCCATACAAGCAAGCATTACCGCTCCTATCCTGAGGGTACATGAAATACATAAAGTCGATGTTAGATATTAAACTCAGACAACTCAAAGTCCTTTTGTACTTTTTTTTAAAGTTCTATGTAGCAGGGCAGCAGATGGCGTGGTGGTTAAGACACTGGACCCCACATGTGTGGTTTGAGCCCTAGACCCGACGCTGGGCACCCACGTGTGTTCAAAATCCCAAGAGGAGACTGGAGGAAAAAGGATTGCGGGGTCACCATCCCCACTAGGGGGGGTGATTTCTCACCTAGGAGACTAGAGGAGAAAGGATTGCAGTGTGGCCATCCCCCTGAGGGGTGATTTCTCACTTTCCCTTGCTCTCTCTGGCAAGTACTTGCACTGTATACCAAAATCTAAAACTTAAAAAAAAAAAAAAAAAAAAGAAGAAGGGAAAGCCCCATACAACTTCTGTCTGACACTTTCTAATGCTTCTTCCCTGGCTGTAATGGCCCTGGATTGACTGATGACGCCAAATGATGGCAGCATGGAATTATGATCTTGAGTCTCATGGTTACACTTTTAGTCACTGATTCAAATTTTGCCAACGTAAGTTCTTTAAAAACATGAACATAGGAAATATAATTTAAAGGGTTAAATTTGCATGTTTCTCACTGTTTCCTATTTGAGAAGTTAGGAGTTTCACAGATCTCAGAAGGGTTCTCAGTTTCCACAGGCTAACTCCTGAGGCTTGTAGATTTGTTTCCATGTGCTTTCTCATCATGGCCGGCTCCGTAGTGTGGGGTCTGCAATAAGGAAACAGTATCAGGGCCAGCCCATGGCATGGTGGTTGGAGCAGCCAGATCCCACATGGCTGACTGTGTGGCTCGTATCCTTGAGCCAGTGGCTTCAGAAACACATCAGACACATGTGTGTACACTCGCCTAAATCCCAAAAAGAAAGAACTGGAGAAGGGATTGAGGATGACATCTCTCACGGGGGGCGGAGGAGTCTTCTTCACTTTCTCCCTCTCTCTGTCCGTCTCACTGGTGAACATACGTACCCTCTCGCAAAAATTTAAGTACACACACATATATCTTTTTAAAACAGATAAGAGAAAAAACACTGAGAAAATAAATATGGTGTGAAGTAGATAATGCAATGACATGCCTTAATTCTGTGTATATATTGCATATATTCTGCTCTTACGTGGCTCTTTAATTATATGAGAAATCTGCAAAAAGTTCACAGATTTCTCTCTCTCTCTGTCTCCCCAACCCCTCTCTTTTTAAAAGTTTATTGAAAATAGGTGTTATGAAAAAATACGTATAGATTTCAGTTTTTCCACCAAAATAAACTTGCACTTTAATTTCATTTTTTATGAACTTTTTGTAGTCCCCTCCTATATTTAAAAATAAAAAATTCGGTGCTAATGTGCCTAATACCATTTGTACAAAGTTTTTTGATTTAGAAATATTATACTATTTTCCTAAGAAGTTGAACTTTGATCTTTAAGCTCCGTCAACATCGTTATTTTTATATGAATGTTTCTAAGTACAGGAAAATTATACCCCAAATCAATATAAGAAACCAATTATCAAAAACAAATGAGTAGATTCTCTTGCTTCCTAAAGATTTCCCCAAAACCTAATTTCCTTTCCTGCTTTTTCTCCTCTCCAGATTCTGTTTTAAATGACTTCATTATGATGCACTGTGTTTTTATGCCAAATACCCAGCTTTGCCCTGCCCTGGTGGCCCAATATCCTTTGTTGAGATAAGTTTCTTTCCTCTTGAAGACACCCACCGTCATGTATGTGGCTATTACCTTATCTCATCTTCTGACGGTAAGTCATGGCCCAGGCAGTTGTACTTTCACCCTCGTCAAACTCCGAAATGCCAGCAGGATTTCCCTGTACTCCCTGGTGTAGGTCTGCCATGCCGTGTTTAAGGATGTCCTGTTAATTACCTGTGTTGAGAAATGTGAACAAGGTCACCTCAGGAACATGATGTTGGCATGAACTACACATGCCCGGGGAATAGGCAGAAGATTATGGAGCAGAGTCCTGGAGTGTTAATAGGAATAATTCCCTAAGCTTAGAGACTGACTATGTACCTCTGTCTGGCCACCTGGCAAGACAGATCATGGTCTGCTTGTGTTCTTCCTTTAGCTGTGGTATCGATCAGTTTACTCACCTGCTGAGAAGTTACCACTGTGGGGTGATTTTCTTTCACATTCTTCCTAGTTTTTCCTCTCCACTAGATACCAAAGTGTCTTTCTTTGTTGCTATTTTTTTTATTATCACTTTGATTTAAAACAAAGATATGGAATTCTAACGGTAGTTCCTTTAGATCAAGGTCCCCAACCTTTCTAGCACCAGAGGCCAGCTCATAGAACTTGATCTCCCACAGACAGGGTGTAGGAGGTGGGGTTGGTCCTGGGATAATCCAATCCGAGTGCACTACACCCACTGTGCATCCCATTTCCACCACTGCTTCATTCCAATATACAATGAAGCAACCACATCACAATAGGGTTCAAGCTCTCCAGAGAGTCTAAAACCAGCCCTGATTGATAGGAGGCAGAGCTCAGGCAGCGACATGAATAATGGGGAGTGGCTGCAAACACAGACAAAGCCTCTCTTGCTCACCTGCCACAAGACCAGCATTAGCCTGTGGTAGGGGTGGGGGAACTGGTTTGGGAATTCCTGCTCTAGGCAGCTTGAAGACTTAGGGCAGTTTTTCAATATATTGAATTGACCAGTTGATACATAGTATCTGGCACAGAACAAGCATTCAGAAAACATGAATTGAATAAAAGAAATGAACGTTTTTAATGAGTTTATCCTCTACTTTGGGGAACATGTGAAAATATATTTTTAAATTCTGCTTTATTTTTAAAGCAACAAATATATAAACCCTAAACACTTTGGCCTTTTTGAACAATTAAAGATATTGAAGGAGAGTGACTCTTTTCTTTCCTTTTCCTTCTTTCCTTCTTTCTTTCTCTTTCTTTCTTTCTTCCTGCCTTTATTGTAAGCAATCCAATCAATGTTGACATGTTTTCCTTTTTCAGGAACAGTACAATGTAAATTATAAAAGGAATTATAATTGCCCTACCTGATTCTCATTTTCTTCCTCACTCATAATTCTCCTTAAAGTCAACAGGATGTGTGAGGATAGAAGATTTGAGTTGAATGTGTTGCTCAGAAGGAGCTGCAAGAGTGAGATTGGGGTGTTTATTTGCCTGGAAACTATCTTTCCAAGTCACGACAGCTTAATGAGACTTACATATATTATATATTCCTTCTGGCTCATATTCAATTTTTCTCAAGTAAAATGAACACATTCAGGATCTCTCTGTGCTCACTTAACTCCATACATGGTAATCATTATTAGACCTCTGAGATTTGTTGGAAGGAAAAATAAAAACCTATTGAGTTTAGACTTATTTTTTTCAACAATTAGCACATTGATAAACCTAAAACAAGTAAAACCCAAAGAGTGAGAGTGTAACATAGGCTAAGTCATGTCATCTTTACAACTCAAAGCCCCAAACGTTAACTTAGAATTTTTTTCAAATTCGGATTTCTTCATTTATTAGCTTGTTCATCAAGATTTGATTGAGAATGTTTATATCACTAACTTATGTTTTTAAAAATAGCAGCTCTAGGACCAGCAGTTGGTGTAATGGCTATGTCGCTGGACTCCCATGTAGTCGACCGCAGTTTGCATCCCGGACCCGGTGGCTTAAACTCACGCTGGGCATGTGTGCGTGTGTGCCCAAGATCCTGACAGGAGAATGGTGGAGAAGGGATTGGGATTGCAGCGTGGTCATCCCCCCGGGGGGTGATTTCTTGCTTTCTGTCTCTCTGTCTCTGTCTGTCTGGTGAGCACACGTGCCCTATAGCAAAAAAAAAA
>NW_006159807.1:4497192-4503861 GCF_000334495.1 Tupaia belangeri chinensis | reverse complement strand
CTGCTCCTGGAGAGAAGGTCCATGCCATGCCCAGATAAGGAAGAGTAGGGTTAATGATATTGGGGGACAGGGTTGGAGAAGAGGGAAATGAAGAAATGGTAAGATCATGAGAGGTCTCTGATGTTGAATCCTAATTGTTCTCTCAACAGGCTAAGGTAATCCCTAAAGGCTGGCTGTAATATGTATTACCTAGAGCCCTCAGAACACTGCCTTCACACCTGGCCCTGTGAGAACTTAGATTCTTTTCATTGTTTTATTTTGAATCCACTCTATCTGTCAGGCATTGTGCTAAGAGCATTGACCTTATAAAGTATTATATCACTTTATCTTTACAGGATTCTATTGGATTAGTATTAGCTTTATTTTACAAACAAGGATGCTGAGCCCCCTACCCCCCAAAAAACAAAAACAAAAACAGAGTGTTGTGTTCAAGGCAAGTGGCAGAGTCATCCAGGTCTTAGGATTCCAAGCCTTTGGTTTGTCATTTTGGCTCATAACAACTTATTTCTTTAAAAGCTTATTTAAACTTCGAATTATTCTGTAACCTTTAATTAGAGTTTAAGAACATTTCTTGACAATATGTTGTTTGATACATGTTTATCTGTTCTTCATTTGGCTGAAACCAAATTAGGCCTAATTTGCTGAAACCAAATAAAGTGATTTGTCGGACTTCTGTTGATTCTAAAATGTTCAAGGATTTTTCTGAATGCATTCTTTTTAAAACTGTTCATTTTCAGTTCGAATCATCTTCCCAATGCATCAGGGCTCTTGGGGACCTATTTTGCTTATTCATCTGGAGAACTCAGGATGTCAGCACAGGTCCATGAAGGACTTTACTTACAGATCAGAATCAAAATGAAGAATAAAAAAGGAGGCTTTGGGCTTGTGGGCTAGTCCAGGCCCATTCAATAGGAATTTTCGCAGTGGCGAAAATGTTCTATAGCTACTCCTTGACTTACAATAGGATTATATCTCAATAAACCTATTATAAATTGAAACACCTTAAGATAAAATCCATTTAATATACCTAACCTACCAAATACTATAGCTTAAACAGTAATTAAAATAACTGCTTTAAACAGTCTCACAAAACTTAGGTTATTAGCCTATGGTTGAGCAAAGCCATTTCATACAAAGCCTATTTTATAATAAAGTACTGAATAGCTCCTCATGTAATTTATTGACAACTGTATGAAATTGAAAAACAGAATGTAATCCTTAATATTTTAAACCAAAGTCATTGTTGGTTTAAAAAAATGGCAGCCTGCACCCATGAATCAAAGTTAAGTCTGCACAAGTCAGGGACCATCTGTATCTCTGTGAGCCAGATGGCCACTGGCCTGGTAACTGGCTACTGTGAGAAAATGAATTGTGAGTTTTATTTAACTTTTCATCGTTTAAATGTAAGTAGCCACATGCGGTGAGTGGCTACCACATTAGACAGCACACTACTCCTTGGATATTGGACATTAGAGCGCCAGTTAAGAATGTCTGTTCTGTAATGCCTAGAGAAGGCATCCCAGGAGACCGGAAGTTCATCCTGTTCCACCTACACCAAGGAAAGGGAATAATCCCAATAGTGTAACTGCTCCTTTCCCCTTATGGAGGTGTTATATATGTTTCTGGTCTTAAGTTACATAAGTCATCTGTGAATGACTTAAGTAAAGGAGTTGATCAGAAAAATATACAGTAACTCGGAAATGAGGGAATTCTTTTTTTTTTTCTTTTTGAGAGTTTTTTTTTTTTTTTTTTTCCTATAGGGCTCACGTGTGCTTGCCAGAAAGACAGAGTGAGACAGAGAAGCATAAAGTGAAAAATCACCTCCTCACGGGAGATGGCCACGCTGCAATCCCTTCTCCATTCTCCTTTCGGGATCTTGGGCAGGCATGCACACACACCCAGCGTGAGTTTAAGCCACTGTGTCTGGGACTCGAACCATGGTCAACTACATGGGAGTTCAGCGACATAGCCATTACACTAACTGCTGGTCCCGGAATGAAGGAATTCTTGAAGAGCTCAGGCTTTAGGAAGGGACATCAGGGATGGGAACTGTGATCCTGCTAGTTGGAGTGTATCTGCCGAAACAGCCTGGGCCTTCCCTCATGCCCACATCTTGGAAAAGGAGGGTCTTGTTGGCCTGCCTTGGGGAACTGCTGATGTCTATGTCAAGCAAAGGCAGAGTATTTGAGGTTTTTACAGAGATTGCCTGCAAGGGAAAATTGAGGAAGTGGAGAAGTAGATGATTAGCCGGCAAAAACAACAAATGCATCTGAACTGCCTGACAGCACACCCACGAACAACAGGGCTATACAGTGTAAAACTGAGCAAGTGGATTACCTGCCCCTGGTGGTGTTATGATATGATGGCGGACCACGTTTCATGAGTCAGTTGCTTTGGCTGAGTGTTTTTAAAGTAAGTAGCGTCTGCAAGTCTTTATAGCAGCCCTAAGGAAAAGTCAGTATTCTCACTGCTCTTTTTCCAAATCAATAAACTAGGATAATGAAAAATTATAATTTGTTCAGAGAAAGGTAATTACTAGTGCAGAAAAGATTTGAGACCTGACCATGGACACCTGTTTCCGTCCTTAATCACATTGTATGTCTCTTCAGATTTTGCTTTTAGCACAGAGAAAGATGGTAGAACTCTGTTTGACGTTAATATATCAGCCCTTTTATGTGCTAATGAGACTCTCTATTCATTAGATACACTTTGGACATGATTCGACCTGATGAATACAAGTGCTTTATAATGAGTTTTCAACTCATATTTGTTCAATTTCTATATGTTTCATCTCTAGCTTCTTTAATCTTTTTTTAAATCTGCATTTAAAATTTAGTTCCTTTTTCCTTTAGTCTTAAAAAGAAAATTAAAACCATACATATATAACCCTATCACCTCTCAGGTGTAACTATGACTAACACTTTAGTATGAATCCTTCTCGCATTTTTTTTCTATACATGTAGATATATACTTTAAATATAATAGTGTCATACTTAAATAACTTTGTATGACTTTTCACTAAACTATTTTATGAATTTTTGATGCCATTAAATATTTCTCTGTATCATTTTAAAAAATACAGATAGCTTTCTCATTTTTAAAAGTAAAATATTTGCATTATAAAGAATTTAAATACCACAGAAAGAGAAGAGAGCAGAATTCACCTTGTATTTCACTAGCAGTAATAATTTTATGAGTTGGCATGGTGGTTAAGGTGCTGGTTTCCCATGTAGCTGACCACAGTTCAAGTCCTGGACATGGTGGCTTGGAAATCATGCCCAGCCCATGGGTATACATGCCTCTAGGAGGAGAATGGAGGAGAAGGGATTGTGGTGTGGCCATCCCCCCAGGGAATGATTTCTCACTTTTTCTTCACTCTCACTGTCTCTGTCTCTCTCAGGCAAGCACACACGCCACCAGTTGTCATTCTGCAACCATAGGGGAATGAACTCTAGGAAAAGGCTGAAATGAACCGTCAGGGGTGGGGGATGGATGGAGTCTGTTTTGGCACTGTTAGTACGTGGGCCAGTTCTAGCTGACTGTTGGGAGATTTTCTTTTATGTCAACCGATTCAGATCTTTTTGTTTAGGACAGTTTCTTACTGTAGCTGAAAGAACCTTAAATGATAAATGACTTACATTTAAATTTATAGAAAATTTAGAAATTATAGGATTTTGGAAATTTAAGAAAGGCAATAATTTCGGTCAAATTCTACCTTTCATAATGTATACTAATTTTCTTTGGTTGGTAGTCAATACAAATTTTATATTTCAGCATGGAAATAATATAGTTCCTTGGAGTGAAAGAAAACAAATTGAATATGGATTTGCCACTAAGTTTTAGCTAAAACTGTCTTTTTAAGTATTATGCCCCTTGTACAAAACAAAATAAACACAACAGCTTCCTTTACTGAAAAGGCAGGCTTTCATCTATATTTTTGCAAAATTGACCTAAAGATGTTCTCTTTTTAAGTCAATCTGGGTTCTATAAGTGGATCATTTTCAAAATTTGCCCTGTTAATGAAAGATGTATAAAATAGCATCAAGTCCATATTTGTTAGATGAAGCCAAGTTTTCAGGACCATTTTTTAGATTTCTAAGAAAAACTTTGAGCTTAAGTTTTGTTGAAGTCAAATTTTCCCTTCGTTGCCCCAATTTGGTTCTGAAAAATGTTTGATCCATGTTTTACCATGAGAGTATTTAATTCTGCAGGTATGCAGTTTGAGAGTTTATTTCCAATAAAAGAGACTTGGTTTGATAACAGCATGAACATGATATGAGCCTTGGAAAAAAATGGCCGTGTTATCAGATAGGCTACAGAGTAGCTTAGATATATTTTCTTGGCTTTGTACAAAGACTATGAGGTATGTACTCGTTCTCTCTTTTTAAAAAAGAATTATTTATTTTATTTATTATTATCATTTTTCAGTTTGGCCAAAGAGAGACAGAGAGAAGGAGAGAGAAAGTGAGAACGCAAGTCACCAGGTCCAGGACTTGAACCATGGTCGACCCTGTGGGAATTCAGTGCCTCAACCTCACTGTCACCTGCCAGCCCCAGGGTGTATACTCTTTTTAATACAGTGTTTTACAGTAAGGAATGTGAGGTCACACAGTTTAGTTGGTCCCAAGGTTCACAGCTGCTAAGTGTTAGGATAAGATTTGAACCCAGGCAGTATATTGTACAAGGCCATGTTCTAATTGCTCTGTTGTGAATACAGCCCTGGTTGGAGACTTAAAAGGAGGGTAAAGACCCAGAACTGAAGACTTCCAAATGCAGAGAGAATTCTGAAAATCAGTAAGAAAAAAATATTCCAAGCAGGAAAATGGGAGCTATCTAAAGGAACTGACTGCACAGAAGGCAGTCCTGCGAGCTCTGTGTCAATAAATGTATACAAACACGGGAGCAGCCTGCGCTGGTAGGAACATCACAGAGTTAAACCCAGAGATGCCAAGTCCTATGAAAAATTCTAAGAATGTCCATTGAGAATATTTTAAATGATTCCTAAAGGTGGGTTGGTAGTAATGTTGATAGCTAAGAATTACTGAGTACCTCATATGTTTCAGATACAACCTGTTGAGATAATACAGCCTTATTTAACCTGTATTGTCTCATTTTACCCTTGATAATGATCCTATGAAGTCTACTTATCAGTAGACAAAGGCTTCAAATGGGCAATTAACTTACCAAGGATCACACAGATCGCAAGTGGGTAGTGATCTGTCAACCCAGGTTGTCTAAAGCCAGATCTTGCATTCTCAGGAATTATCACATCAAGGAAGGAGCAGACCTAGTGGTCAGGGTGCTCTGCAGAAGCGAGCAGGGTGCTAAAGAAGCCCCCGATTATTGTGGGAAAGCAAAAGCTCTGAAGGCAGAAGAAGACCCATGTTTAAGATTCACATCTTACAAGCTACATGATTTGGCAATTATCTTTAACCTCTGTGAGCTCCTTCTGTATAGTAGGGGTAATTATACTTGCCCTACCCACCTCACCAGGTTGTTGTGAAGACCAAGTAGGGTTATCTGTGTGAAAGTTCACTGTAAACTTGAAAGCTCTGTGTAAGTATTGATGGTGTTGTGTCACCCTGAGAAGACTGTGGCACACAGGAAAACGCACAGAAGCCTTGTCTCATCAGTGGGCAGATGACCCCCAAAGTTTGTTTTCAGCTACAAGCAGAGAGCTTGTATGCAAAGCAGGGTTTTAAAAAACAACAACATTGAAGAGTATCAGTTTGCATGTTGATAAGTGTTTTATAAATAGCTGCATAATTAGCATGTACTTAGTGCAAAAAGTATACATAATATTTTATTCCCCGTTGTAGGCTGTAATGAATCTGCTGCCTCTACATCCTAGGAGGCTTTCACTTACTTTCCCCTTGATAATTTTAATACATGGAACCATTATTAGCTGAATTAAGAATAAGTAAATGAGCAGTAAAAAAAAATACAGAAAAATTACAGGTGCCTGTGGTGAGTAAGATAATAACTAGGTAAAAATATATGAAATAATTACAGTGTTTGAACGGCAGAGCCGGCATGAGGAAAATGACTCAATGGAATATTAAGCCTGCTGTTGGCAGGGTAGAAAGTCTGTAGCCTACACTGCGGCCTTTGCCTCTTCTGATTCTCAGCCCTGATACCTCACTGAGAACAGAGCCGGTCTCTCCTCAGCCACATGTACCTGAAGTCGAAGGAGCTGACCTAGTTCAATGAACATGTAGTTACTCTGAAAGCTTGTCATACTGTAGATTAAATACCCAATACCAGATTCTGTTTTAAGAACATACCTGGTGTTTGGTATGGTGCAGTTCTCTGATGTGTATTTGACATCCTGACAAAGTGAAATTGCAGGTCATTTAAGTTGAAGGTCTTAAGGAGTTTAATATTTTTTTCAGTTTTTGTTTTGTTTTGTTTTAGAAAAGTGCATTATATTATTCAGCCATAAAAAGCAAGACCCTGGCATTTGATTGAAAGTGGTTGAATATGGAAGATTTATTGCTGTGTGAAGCAAACCAGGCTATGAAAGAGAGACATTGTATGTCTGCACTTAATATATGCTGACTGTCCACATTTTATGGTGGAGACTGAGAGACTGGAGGACATAAGAGCAGTGAAAATAGTTATGGACCCTGGAGACAGTGTGGAAGGAGGGTGGGAGAGGGACGAGTGTAG
>NW_006159807.1:4470282-4497161 GCF_000334495.1 Tupaia belangeri chinensis | reverse complement strand
GGAAGGGAATCGGGGAGATAATACAGAGAGGCAAGACGTTTGTGGGACACAGAAATGGTTTCTTACCTGTTGATAATGTGTATGGTATTCTCGACTGGTCTGATCTGAGGGGTATTTCCTGTCGGGTACATTCTCTTTACAAGCCAAATGATGTATAGTGATCAAATATTTAAAATAATAATAATAAAATGGATTTTTTACAAAGTACATTACATATAGCATACCAACTAGTGGGACTGGATTTTTTATAGTAACCAGTCAATCAACACACATCTGAGGGTTTTTTTTTTTTTTTAATGTTTCAGTGTGCCCAAACCTTAGCTAGAAAATGTAGGATTCATAATGCTTTTTTTTTCCTGCTGTTAAGAATTTTGATTTCATGTTCCTGGATGTGAAAAATCTTTATTATAAGAGAAACCTGTAGTCGGAATTTGGTCAGAAGCTTTAACAATGTGTGCTTAGTAGTGGTGAGTAGTGGTGAGCAGCTGCTTTTGTCAGACAGAAGGCAAGAGAGCTGGCTGAAACCATAGCAGAGGGGCTCTGGTCCACACATCCTGTGCCTCCCTGGCTATGGGATTACCAAAGCTGCAACAGTTCACTCCTGATTATGTGTGCTTTGTTTGCTGTGAGAATTTGGGGAGATTAGCTTTTACATCTCAGAGGGATTCCCTGTTACTCAACAAACTTTTAAGTCACAAACCTACCACGTAATATGTACGTGAATAAAGAAATTAATCTTAATATCACAAAAAACACAAGACCTTAGACAGGTAGAGTGCTGAGAAGGGAAATACAAACTTGAGTTCTAGTCCCAAGAATTCCATTGATACACATGGAAAAATCACCTCATTATGCCTCAGTTTCTTTACCTTTAAGATGGAGCTGAAGAAAATGTTATTGAAGGGCACTTCGAGGTCACAGATTCTGTGATTTTGTTACTCTGAAATCAGTTCAGTGTGTTCGTGATGAGTTTTGCCACTTAAACTATTATGGCTTTCTTTCTCTTTATTCTCTTACTCCCTTCCTTTTTCCTTTTTCTTTTTTTTCTTCTTTCTTATTTACTTGTCCTGACAAGCACACACATCCTATAGCAAACTAAGAAAATAAGTACGTTTTAATGACACAATTAAAATAATTCTAGAACTTTATAAGATATGAGATTCATGTTATCTTTCTGTTTTATTTTCCCTGTGAGTTCGGGCAGCCATATTGCTTCTTGCCTGAACCTAATTGTCATGATATCAGGAGTCATGAGCTTATTAAAAAGTATTTCCTGGGACCAGCAGTTAGCGTAATGGCTATGTTGCTGGACTCCCACGTAGTCAACCGTGGTTCGCATCCCGGACCCGGTGGCTTAAACTCACGCCGGGCGCGTGTGCGTGTGTGCCCAAGATCCCGAGAGGAGAACAGAGGAGAAGGGATTGCGGTGTGACCATCCCCCCCCGGGGGGGGGTGATTTCTCACTTTCTATCTCTCTGTCTCTCTCTGTCTGGCGAGCGCACGAGCCCTATAGCGAAAACCTCTCCAAAAAAAAAAAAGTATTTCCTGAGTATTTGATGAAATCTTTAGGTTATCACATCTTTTATTTTAAGTATACTCTTTATAGAAAACATTTGTAGGGCCAGCAGCTGGTGTAGTGGTTAAGGCTCTGGACTCCCACATGGCTGACCATGGTTTGAGTCCTAGACTGGGCAGCTCAAAAACCAGGCCAGGTGCATGTGTGTGCATGCCCCAAATCCTGAGAGGAGACTGCAGGAGACGGGATTGCAGCATGCCCATCCCTTCAGGGAGGAGGGGGCAATTTCTCATTTTCTCTCTCTGAGACGCTCACATGCCCTAAGGCAAAAGCATTTTAAAAATTGCTATCGGACATGTGCATTCATTAGAGAGAGACAGAGAGACAGAAAGAAGGAAAATGAGAAAGTACCCCCTGGGTGGATGGCAATACCACAATCCTTTCTCCATTCTCTTCTTGGAAATGTGGATATGCCTACACACATGCCCGGCATGTTTTCTGAATTGCTGGGCCTGAGACTTGAACAGTCTGCCATGCAGAATCCAGCTTCCTTAACCAGTTGGATCCTACATGGCTCCCACTACTAGCTGGCCGCATTTTCTGTAGTCTTGTAGCATAAGCATTAGCCAAATATATATTATAGATAATGTTCTTCAGATGTTAAAAATATCTTATTGTGTAGTATTCATGGATAATCCTTTCTAAATTATTATTCGTCCTGGAGAGGTGTTATATTTTATCCCACCTAGAGCTTTCTTTATCAAGTGGTTAATATTAATAAATTATTTCCGTTTAGCCAGAGGTTTTTCCGACCTGCCTGATGTGTTTAAATGTATGAATATGCTGTCTTTGAAATGGTACTCTTCTTAGGTTACATTTTTAACATCATGCTGAGACAAGGGTCCTGGTGAGATACCCTTTATTCTTCGGCTGCTAACTTAAGGGAACATGTTCTCCCTCCCCCTTACCTTTTTTGTAGGAGTTAAGTGAAATCTAAAATCTCAAAAAGTCTTCTAAAAGTCTAGAGAGATTGTTATGAGAATAAAAATTAATAGAAGCACTTTCACCTCGCCTGTAACCACTTCAGGTATATTCAATTAGATATAAAGGCTTCTCTGTGTCCTTTAAGAATCTGATTCGTAACTGCTTAGCTTTTTGGCTGAGAGCAAGGGAGGAGCCTGATTCAACAGTGCATTCAGGATCGTGCAGGAACAGAACCGTATTTTGCCTAGGGAAGGGCAGAATCTTTGAGATACACCTGGATTCAGATAGAAAAGCAGTATTATTCCAACTCTGGTTTAGTAAATAAGTATCTGTGAAAGGGAAGCCAAGATACTGATAAATAAATCAGTTTTTCCTTTTAGTTTTCCAGAGGCAAAAATACTTAATTTTCATGAAAAAAGAGAGAGCACACACCTTTGCCCACTGGATTTGGGCAGCTGTGGGGTTCTTCTTCAAGAACTGACACTCAGCCCTGGTTTAGGTTCCCTGCATGCTGAATCCACTCTAGAAAACTTGGAGCTTCAGGGAAAACAAAGAGGGTCGAATCGATTTCTTGTTGGAATTTTTTTATTCCCAAATGCAGCTGTTCTCATTAGGGTTCTGTGAACCTGAGTGCTAATGTCTAGTCACCATAGGCACTGTTCGGGGTAGGGGCATGGCCATAATATCATGCTGAGACAAGGGACCTGGTGAGATACCCTTTATTCTTCGGCTGCTAACTTAAGGGAACATGTTCTCCCTCCCCCTTACCTTTTTTGTAGGAGTTAAGTGAACTGAAAGAGCTCACTGAACAATCGGGTAGCCGTCCTCTCTTCCTCTCTGTAAATGTGTCCTCTTTAAGTCTGCAGAGGGCATTATGCGATCACATGAACGTGCTGAACATATTTTATACACTGTAAAGCTCTACACACATTCGAAGTGTTATGTCCATCCTTGGAATCATGTATCCTATCCCTTCTGTGGGCAAAAGACAGATTTCCACAATAAAAAAGAGGGCAAGAAAAATCTTTGTCCTGACCTACAGAGACGATGTGAATTTAACTTTCCAGGCATGTGGCCCCATAGTTTAGCCACAGGTGACCTGTTGATATCGCTGTATCCAACACACCGGCATTGGCATTGTTTCCTTGAGTCGAATATGTGTGTGTGTGTGTGTGTGTGTGTGTGTGTGTGCACGTGCGTGCGCATGTGTGTATAGTATTACCTGTAAATCTGGTTTTGTAAATAAGTATCTATGATATTAAAATCGATATGACACTGGGCCAGCAGTGTGGTGAAAAGGTGGCTAGACTGCAGGCCAACTGCGCAGTTCAAGTCCTGGACCTGGTAGCTTGAAAAACACACTGGGTGTGTGTACATGAGTGCCCAAAATTCTGAAAGGGGAAGTGGAGGGGAAGAGAAAGTATTCGGGACATACTTTATCACTTCCCCTCTGTCTCTCTCTCTGTGTCTCTCTGTCTCTGTCTCTTTCTCTCTCTCTCTCTCTGGTGAACTCACACACCCTGCAGCAAATTTTTTTAAAAAATGAATATGACATCATTAAAAGTTAAACTGGCACATTTTCCACAGTGCAGTGTCATTGGAATGATTGTCTTTCACTATCACTTAGATCAGAAGCGGGGTAGAGGGAAAAGGGATGGATGATAGGCCATGACTGCAGCAGTGTATTCATGGCGGATGGCTTAGGGAGTGAGCTCAGCCTGCCAAGGGCGTTAAAACCCATCCTATTTGGACTTTAGATTTTTCACCGTCTCAGGTTTATCAAGGTGGGCCTTTTCTAACCCACACCCCGCCCCGATCCTAGCGTCTGTTGCTTTTTTTATTGACCCTTATGCCATGGAGTGAGATGAAAAAGGCAGAGCTAACAACACCTGATATAATCCAGGTTTCCACGTGAACACAAGGTACTATAAAATAAAGCAAAATAGCATCCTGGAAAGCAGCATCATATTCTCACTGTGTTATAAGTGGTACCTGGTTCTGTTCGGATCCACCTTGCTTTAGCATTCTTAAGTATGATAGCCGAAAGAGAATTTAGAAGTCATTTTATCTCACCTCTTGAGTCAAGGCAAGTCCACAGGCACTAAATGACTTACCCTAAGTCATATAGCTAAATGGTGGTGGCAACAGAACTCAAACCCAGATCCTCTGAGTCTTGAGGGAACCAGTATATCTTTTATAGTCGGCCAAGAATAATTTACTTGGTGCTCACCATGTGCCTGACAATGTTGTTACACCCCATTAAAGAAAATGGTTATGGGGCTAGCAGATGGCATAGTGGTTATGTTGCTGGACTCCCACATGGCCTACCACAGTTTGAGTCCTGGACCTGGTGGCTTTAAAATCATGTGGACGTATGTGCATGCCTGCTCAGGATCCCAGGAAGAGAAGGGATTGTGGCATGTCCATCCCCCTGAGGGGAGTGATTTCTCACTCTCCCACTCACTATCTCTGTCTGTCTCTCTCTCCAGTGAGTGCACACGCCTAACGCAAAAACCTCTTTTTTTTTTTAAAAAAAAAAAAAAGGTCATAAAATGTTGAGTACCACATTATAGTGTTTTGGAAAGAAAATTGAGTTGTGAATACATACAAGGAAGAGACCAAAGGGTTAATCAGAAAAGAAATAATTTACACATAAAGTGATCTTTCTTCTTTTTTTCTATTGTAAGCTCACAGAGAATTGTAGCAATACAGATTGAGCAATTTCTTTTTATAAATCTTGTGCTCAATTTATGAAAGCGATTTTGCAACCTATTTGCATGCAATAAACCTTTGCTTTAAGGTCCTGTCATTTACCTTGATCATGATTATTTATAGTCCTTTTAGAAAAGGCCTTTTACTGGTTTAGCTCTCAAGCACAGCACTGCCACTAGGTGGTTTTCTACAGGGCCTTTTAAGCCATGGTAGTGAGCTATGCACGGCTAGTCTTGTACTAGCTGTGAGGCGCGGGGGTGTTGCTTAATGGCGAGAGAAACAGCTAGAATCAGGACTGCTGGATTCAAAACCAAGTCTGCACTCTTGCTATGTAATCTAGGCTATTTATGCTCGTTAGTGTCAGTTTGCTCACTTGTGCAAATAAAATGACTTTCATCCCAAGACTGTAAAGGAGGTTTAATCGAGGTACTTTGTGTGCTAGGTTTAGTGTAAGTTATAAAGAAAAAGTTGTTTAATGAACTAAGTGTCTGTAATATGAACTTCTATAAATCACTGAAAAAGAAATGATGTGGCTGATCTAAAATATTTCTTGACCACCTAACTAGGTTCTCTCTGCAGAAATCTGTTCAAGAAAGTCAACCAAGAGCAGGGACTTTTATTTTTGGCACATGTAGGCATTCAAATAGATGTTGTATTAAGGAAGAAATAAAGTTTCTAGAGGAAAGTTTCTGTTCTAGGAATGGTATGGGATACAAGACAAATAACACACATTCCAAGCCTGAAGGGGTAGATAATTAACCTGGCTAGCCATAAATGCACAAATCAACAATACAGTAAGTTGCAGTTCTAGACAAGAGAATGCCAGGTAGCTGACATTGATTCTAAAATCTGTGTGCTCAACGGTGAGCCTAGGGGAGCCAGATAGGGGTCTGCTGAGCTGCGGTGTGGTCCAGCCCTAAAGTGCACAAACCTGTGAATGCAGCTAGTGGGCACAAGAAGGTGTGGTGTAAAACGTGTGTCTAAGTCTCCCATCAGAGGGCTGATAGACATGGAGTCCTTTCTCCTTTCTCTACCTCCCTGCTTGGCCACCACACGCTCTTTGCCTCTGCCATGGTCTTGGCAGGATCAGTGGTCCCCTTGGAAGAGTTTAATTGAAATGCATATAATGAAGGAGATGTGAGCAGAATTATGGGAACCAACAAGAGGTGGCAAGGTACCCAGCGACAAGCAATAGCAGGACACATTACCAGCTGGAGAGGCAAAGGGCGAGGCAGAAGGCAGGCAGGGAATGAAAGCCAGAACTAGGCACAAGAAGAATCCTCATCAACATACAAGTCCATGGGGAACTGGTGGGTGAAAGTCTTGATTCCTTGGCCATGCTCAGGTCAAGGCTAGCAGGAGTTGATGAGAATTTGTGCACATTTAGTACAGACATTTTATGTGGATTTTTTTCTTGAGGACCTAAGGGAGAAATTTCATCAGTCTGACAGACTGACTTTCTGATGCTGGGATCTGTCACTCTTTAGTTTTGCAAGTAGCGCAGTGAAAGGAATGTGAAATGGTTCAATGTCTTCCTTGACTCCTGGGCACTTACCACGCACAGCCTTCTCAAGGTACAGAGCAAGAGAAAATGGATTATGCCCTCAACAACAAGAGGCGAGTCATCCGCCTGGTTCTGCAGTGGGCGGCCATGTATGGAGATCTCCTGCAGGAGGATGACGTGGCTGTGGCTTTCCTGGAGGTATGTGGGGTCGCCCCTTCCCAGAGAACACCTTCACCTTTATCCATAGGCACAGCCGCTTCCCTGGGGAGACTGTAATTGCAAACTCTAGACTTGGTTAGCACTTGGTGAGTTCATTCCTCAGAAAAGCACCGTTAAAAAAAAAAGTAAAGAAAACATCACTCATTATCCTGCCACTCTAATTCAGTAACTGGTAGCATTTTAATGTATTTTCATCGGACCTCTTTTTCTTTGTGTGTTTTATGTAATCGTAATCACATAGTACTTACCCATCATTTTGTAAGCTGGTTTTTCTACTTTACTTTATATAAGAATTTTTCCATGTCACTATAATCTTTATAACAAAAATTTCTAATGATCATTAAGTAGCTATGCCACAGACACATTCATTTGTTTCCTTATTGGTGAATATTCACACCGTTTCCAGTTTCCACCTTCCTAGTATAATAGTGCAGATAGGTCTGTCCTTGGCTCATAAACATAGAATCACTGATCAGTTGGTAAGTATTTTTGAGTAGAATGAAGCAGATAATTTTTTAAATTAATTAATTAATTAATTAATTATTTTTTACATTTGACCAGAGAAAGAAAGATAGAGCAGGAAAGTGAAAGTGAGAAAGCAAGCTACTAGGTCTGGGACTCAAACTGCAGTCGGCCATGTGGGACTCCAGCATCTTAACCACCATGCCACCTGCTGGCCCGATAACTATTGTTTTTAAGTTTTTCTATAGGGTATGTGTGTTTACTGAAGAAGAGACAGAGAGAGAGAAACTGAGAAATCATCCCCTGGGGATATGGCCATGCCACAGTCTCCTGTCCTCCATCCTTCTCCTGGGACACACACGCACCTGGCATGTTTTTCAAGCCTCTGATTCTAGAACTTGAATCACATACTCAACCATGTGGGATTCGACTGCCTTAACCACCATACCACCTGGCTGGCTCAACACAGATAATTTTACTGAGGAAATGCTGATGCATGAGGTAGGAGGCTGTGAGGTAGTTTCAAAGGGACATAGTTTACTTTGTAAATACTCCTTTAAGCTCATCTTCCCTTTTCCTTCCCATGGCTGCAGACCACAGGAAAGCACTGGCCCTGGCATTTAGTCCTTGATTACTCATCCTCTCCTCCAAAACTTAGAGGAGGATCTTACTTTTGTGCAGACAAAGGCAATGAGGCTTCTGCTTCGCACACTATCAGTCCATGTGTTCTAAAATGGATTATGCAAAAGAAATCACTTTTAGTCATGTTGTTCCTCAGGCAAAGGGGCATGGCAGGGAGGAGAGGCAGACTTCGATAGCCCCTCAAGGCTATGGAATGAAGAATTTGAGAATGTAAGGGTGATAGTAGATTGGGGTCAGACATTTACTTGTGACCTCTACCATTGCGTACCAGGGCCGTTTGCAGTTGACCCAGAGTGCTGGGTAGGTTGGCACTGCCATGATTCTCAAGTTTGGCTGTGGATTGCTGCTCCAGGGCAAAGCGGGCATAGCTGCTGTCTGTGATTAGGACAGTCCCAAGAAGTCAGTAGGATTCTGAATTGGAGGCACAAACACAGGATAAATTCACTGAATCCTGGGCTAGCTCCATAGCTTACTGGCTAAGGGAGCTGAATCCTACATGGTTTGAATCCTGTGGTTCAAATCCTACACCCAGTGGCTTGAGAACCACACACTTGGTGCATAAGTTTGTGTGCCCCAAATCCTGACAGGATGGAGAAATGGAGAAGGGATTGCAGTGTGATCATAAACCTTTGGGAGGTGCCTCCTTCCTTTATCTGTCTCTATGGCAAGTAATGTCCTTTGGCTGTTAAAATTATTTTTAGTACAGGGACCAGGAGATGGCATAGCAGTTATGTCGCTGGACTACCACATGGCTAAAGGCAGTTTGAGTCCCAGACATGGTACCTCAAAATCACGCCGGGCATGTGTGCATGTGTGCCCAGGATCCCAGGAGGAGAAGGGATTGCTGTGTGGCCATCCTCCTGGGGAATGATTCCTTGCTTTCTGTCTCTCCAGAGAGCACATGTGCCCAATGACAAAAATCTCCAAAAACAAACAAACAAAATTTTTAGTACAGTGCTGAAGTTCATGCCTGCATTTTACCACCAGCAGTTAACCACACTAGTGATAAATATTAAATAAACAACAGATACTAAAATAAAATATGAAATGAATATTAAAATGTCCTTCAGGGGCTGGCAGGTGGCATGGTGGTTAACGGTGCTGGACTTCCACATGGCCGACTGCAGTTTGAGTCCCAGACTTGGCAGCTTGCTTTCTCACTTTCTCTTTCTCTGTCTCATACTCTGTCCCTCTCTGACCAAAATAAATAAATAAATAAATAAAGTTAAAAAAAATAATTCTTTTAAACAAATGTCCTTGAAAAAAATTGAAATAAAAAGTACTCTTAAAATATAGACCATTAAAAGACCTATTCTAAAACATTGCATTACATTGCTTTTCATCTAAATATCATAATAAAAATATATTCACAATTTTAAAGTTTTATATTTTTTATTGTGATGAAATATATGTAACGTAAAATTTGCCATTTTAACTTATTTTTAAAAATTTGCCTTAGGACACCTGCACTTGCTGGCGAGAGACAGAGAAATAGAGGGAAAGTGAGAAATCACCCTCAGGAGGACGGCCATGCTACAGTCCCTTCCCCTCCATTCTCTTTTGGGCACACACACACAGACCCAGCATGTTTTTTAACCACTGGGTCTAGGACTTGAACCATATGGTCAGCCATGTGGGATCCAGCTGCTTTAACCACCGTGCCACAAGCTGGCCCAAATTCCTTTTAAGTGTAAACTGAGTAACATTAATGTCATTCGCACTGTTGTACCGTCATCACTCCTGTCTGTTCCCAAAGCTTTTTCTCATTTGCAGTTTTGAATGTAGACATAATAAAACATTTTCTTTTTTCCCCCTAGTTCATAAAACCATGGTCTGGAGTTGCTAACGAAGCAGATACCACAGGGACATGTCTCTATTGTTCTTTACAGGGGGGTGCACCTTTTGCAGTTCTTGTTAAAAGCCTGTGACCTTTGCCAATTACAGGAGTTTTATGTGTCTGTATCAGATGATGCCCGGATGATTGCTGCCCTCAAGGAGCAACTGCCAGAGTTGGAGAAGATCGTCAAGCAAATGTAAGGAAGGGCTTGGCTTTTGGGGTATGCTTTCATCAAGTAAGTGCCTGCCTCATAATCAAAGCATCTTCTAAAAAGTGCTCTGCCCACAAGAAAGGTTAAAGCTGGTCTTTCAATAGCCATGTGGTATTCTGATGTGATCAGACTGGGCCCAGGACATAGGTGGTGAAATATGGTCAGATGAACAGAGACTGAGATTCTGTGCTGGAGGGTTGCCAGGAGAAAGCCTGGGAAGGAGAAGATTCTCTTCTGGGGAGCCCAGCTCAATAAACTTGGGTTCCTTTGGTTCAAAGCAGTGAATCCAGCAATAAAGTGGTCAGTGGCATTTACAGAAAGTTTGAGGGCCAATTATTTACGTAGAAGATTCCCTTTGGCAGCAGCCAAAGTTGACGGGGGAAGTATGTGTGCTCTCGGTTTTCACATGCTGTTACTTGTGCACTCAATGGAGAGAGCGAGCAATACAGGCAGTGAGACAGGAGAGGGAAAGTAAGAAACCACCCCCACAGAGGGCACAGCCACACCACAGTCCTTTCTCCTCTATTGCCCTCCTAGGATCTTGGGCACACATACACAAATGTGTGGCATGAGTTTCAAGGCACTGGGTCTGGGCCTTGAACCACAGTCGGCCATGTGGGAGTCTGGCAACACAAACACTACAACATCTGCTGGCCCGAAATCCTGGCTTTTTACATCAGTTCTGCCAAGGATCCCTCTATGACAAAAGCTGATGTCTTTTACTATTAAAACGAGGAGACGCAGGCCCAGCCTCTGCGGTGTAGTCAGTAGTGTGCCGGACTACAGAGCTGGAAGCCACATGCCCACTTCAGTTTGAGTCCCTGGCCCAGTCAGCGTGGAAACGTGCTGGGTGAGTGCCCATGCCCAAGATCCTGGCAGGCTGGAGGGTTTGAGGAAGAGGATGACAGCATGCCCAAGTCCTCTGGAGGTTGTTTCTCTCTCTGTCTCTCTCATGTGTATGCTCTATCATGAATAATAATTAAAAATTTAAAAAGAGGAGATTCATATTGCCTTTCAAAGGGATTCTGTGGTTTAATTTTCTAGCATAAAACTAAAGTTATATACAAATAAAACAATTGAGAATAATAATAGCAATGGTATGAATAATGTGCTTTTCTTACTTTTCGTAGCTCAGAAGATGCAAAGGCTCCACAAAAGAAGGTGAGCGATGTGCGTGTGGGTTCTCTGTGTCCCACAGAGTTACAGTTCTCCAGAAGTACTACATCGGGGAGTGTGTGTCTGAGTGTGTGTGCATGCGCCTGTGTGTGGGATTTCTGGAAGTATAGAGTAGAATTGTTTAATTGCTTGCCTCTCAGAGGAGTTTCCTCTGAGTCGCTCGTGTGTGTTGGTCATCCTCCCTGATGCACTTGCGGTTGTTATTTTCACAGCACAAAGTTCTTTTGCAACAGTTCAACACAGGCGATGAGAGAGCCCAGAAACGCCAGCCTATCCGTGGATCCGATGAGGGTGAGATTTCTCTTCCGACTCGTGGTTGCGTAGATTGTGGTGTAGATGGTGAAAGTCAGAAGGAAACCTTCCTCTGGACTCCTCACCTTACACCCACAGAAGAGCTTTCCCTTTTGCACTCCAGATGGTTTATTCGGGGAGCCCTTTGCATTCCGACTCTTCGTGTTCTTGAACTCTCGTGCTTGGAGCCCAGTTGCTTGGCCACAGTCCCTTGATTCTGCCTCTCCCTGACTCTGACCTTTCTCTGAAGGAAATAAAAGTCATCTTAGGGGCCGCCTGTTAAAGCTGCCCACCTCTAGGAAGGGCTGGTGGGAGGGTATCTGGAGCTTTGCAGATGCCTGGGAGATGGGGAAAGCTCAGGGCTATCTGTAGAGCAGGTCTCCTGCCCAGGGAGATCTTCTGACCCCGTGTACAGCTTTCTTAGCAGTTGTTAGGCAGGTGAAGATGTTGGCATTTATTTGGTTGTTTAAGATTCTGCCAACGAACCTAAGCCAAAAATCATCAACATAATTACTAAATTTTTCTTTCAAGCCATAAACAAATCTTATAATTTAGGGATGCCTCTAAGCCCAAGATTTATAGTGTGGGCATTGCTTCTAGGGTCTGTGTGCTCACAGGTGAGCCTGGATGTGCCACCTGTGGGTCTGCTGACCTGTGGTCTAGCCCCAAGCACATAAACCACTAAAGCGAATGGGCAGGAATGTCAGCGGATGGCAGGTCCCAGGTGGAAGCACTCCTGTTTGCAGAGGTGTTCCCGTTGGCTCCCCATCCCACACAGAGTGGCAGCATCTGGTCATCAGCCCACAATTAGCACTTTCTGTACTGTGAAAAAGAGACTGTCTCCCAGAGGAGGGCAGACCTGGAACACTAGTTAATGGTTTTTCTCATTTTCTCCAATAAACTGGGTTTTTCACACATATCTATTTTCTTGGGACCAGCAGTTAGCATAATGGCTATGCCGCTGGACTCCCACGTAGTGGACCGTGGTTCTAGTCCCGGACCCGGTGGCTTAAACTCAGCCGGGCGCGTGTGCGTACGTGCCCAAGATCCTGAGAGGAGAATGGAGGAGAAGGGGTGTGGCACGGCCATCCCCCCTGGGGGGTGATTTCTCACTTTCTTTGTCTCTCTCTGTCTTTCTGGCGAGCACACGTGCCCTATAGCAAAAACCTCTCCAAAAAAAGAAAAAAAAAACTATTTTCTTTTGTTTTTGAATTGGGGATGGCAGACATATGTACACCTGTTCTTAAACAAATGGGAAGATAGGTGGTTCTAGAAGGGAGCAGGTGTGGGCATGGACTTGTGCAAACACTTGCAGTAGTAAGGACTAGATGATGCGAGTTTGGAATAGTCTCTGAACATTTTGCATAGCTTACAGTTTTCTGAAAATCTCCTAAGACTAACTCGCCACATGCTTCTTGCCTTGGCGTAGTTTTGTTTAAGGTCTACTGCATGGATCACACCTACACCACCATTCGGGTGCCGGTGGCTGCCTCTGTGAAGGAGGTCATCAGCGCGGTAGCTGACAAACTGGGCTCCGGAGAAGGCATGATCATCGTCAAGATGAGTTCTGGAGGAGGTAACAACCTTAATTTGTATTTTGGGGCTTCTGCAAAATGGGACATTCTATCTAAACAGAAACCTTGTAAGGAATAGCGTGGCCATTCCAGGCTGACCCACAGGGGTATACTGATGCTGTGTGTGTTCCCATGAACAACAGAAGTGATGTGGTTAGCAGTGGGCTCGGTGTCTAATATCCCAGCTTTGTAGGAACCTGCTGTAGAGCTTAAAGAGGTGAGATACTTTATCTGAGGCAGCTGAAACTGCAGACTCCAGAGTGGATGTGAGCCTAGGGTTCCATCATAGAACTTTCTAGCTGGGCTACTTAGTGTGGCTATGACAAGAGAGGGTGTTAGACACAGCTTTGTCCCCAGATTACTCCCAGGCCAAGGAGGAGGTCGACAGTACATGAACAGGCCCATGCTGTCAAGAGATGTAGGAATGGATAGCCACATTGCAGTGAGAGACTAGGGGAAGGAGCAGTAGGTTAATTTCTCCAGCAATGACATGATGAACATTCAGGGGCTCTCTTGGGAAGAGGGAGGTTTTATAGCCACGTTTCAAGACAAGTGACCCTGTTAATGCAGGATTTTAAAATGCGTGTTGGATCTAAAGATCTCTCCTGTTTCTTCCCAGTTGCACGGACCCAAGATGCCTACCCTCGCTGATCCCTCTGTCATATTTCCCCTGTAGCTGTCCAGGGTTCCTCCATCACCTCCTTTAAGTCACCCAAATGCAGTGTCTCACAGAGGACTTCCTCTTTCCTTCCTTGAGTCCAACCTGTTAACCTCTCCCCCGACAATGCTTCCTAGCCCCGAGTGTATTTTTCTTCCTCGTCACTTCTTACTCTCTAATATATTGGGTTGTCAGGAAAGTCGTGACACATATTTGCATAGAAAAATATGTCATGACCTTCCTGACAAGCTAATAGTTATCTTGTTCATTGTCTACATCTCTCTCTATGAGGTACAAGTTCTTTCTGAACTGGAATTTTTGTATTGGTCCTTTCTGTTTCCCCAGTACCTGAGGCAGTGTCTGACAGGTAGTAAATACTAAATAAATATTTATTAAACAAATTAACTTTTGAAGTATAGAAAGAGGCTCACTCTAGTCAATGCCCTCTAAATTAGGGACTAGGTGGAAAAGTACTAATACATTTTGCATCTAAAACTGTGAGGTGTGGGGGTTCCTCAGAAACCCCTAAGTTCCCTAAATGTGATCGTCCCATCTCCAAAGGGCTGGTTGTTATTACCAAATAGGAACATGACTTGTCATATAAATAGCAAGTGTGATTTTTACATTTAACAAGGGTTATGGCACAGAACTGGATGAATTAGCCCTCAGGAATTTCCCTTTCTGTTGTGTGGCCATTTCTGATGGCATTCTGAGTGTCCTGCGGGTGCATGAAGGCTGGGTCCTTTTTATTCAGCGGGCCCCTTCAGGACTCTATTTTATGCAGTCGCTCAGCGTGTTCCGGTAATTCACCAAGCTGGCAATTTGTTGGCATGATTAGAGCAGTGTAGCAAATCTCAGATGTATTTAATAGGCAATCTCATGCTTTTTATGTTCACAGAAAAGGTGGTGCTCAAACCTAATGATGTTTCGGTATTTACGACGCTCACCATTAATGGACGCCTGTTTGCTTGCCCGCGAGAGCAATTCGATTCACTGGTAGGTGTGGATGGCCTCCTCAGAGCAGCATCTGCAATCAGAAAAACTTGTCTGGAGCTTAATTTTGTAGTCACACTAAACCTAGTTGCTGAAAAGTCTTGAGTGCTGCTTAGCTTTTTCTTCTTTTGCAGTCTATTAGGGAAGCCTCAGGTGTTCATTCGAGGTGGCTCTGCGCTTCAGATTTTCTTCTGTGGAAATCAGCCAGGTAGCACCACTGTTGGGCATAATTCAGCTGTCAGAGCGCTCTGTTGTAATTCACCTCATTGAAATACCCCTGATTTAAATACTGCTGTTGAAAATGTGACTACTTACACCAGGATAGAAATATGTATTTTTTCAAAGCAAGATATCACTGTTTATCAGGCTCCTTAGTAGACTGTAGAAATGGTTTTAAGGTAAAGCCACAATCCGGTCTAAGAGAAATGCTATTCTCTGAAAGTGCTTAAACATTTGTTCCCAGATATGTGAGCTGACTGTGAATAAAGGACTCATCAGCCCATGTAGTACCTACGTAGCTTGCTCTCTTATACAGGCAATAGTGTTCCTTTTTATTTATCCTATAAAAATCAGGCATAGAGGGCCAGCAGCTAGTATGGTGGTTAAGGCACTGGACTCCTACATGGCTGACCACAGTTTGAGTCCCTGACCTGGTAGCTTGAAGATCATGCTGGGTGCATGTACATGTATGCCCAAAATCCTGAGAGGAAAATGGAGAAGAGATTGCAATATGGCCATCCTCCTTGTGGGCTGACTCTCACTTTCCATCTCTCGCCCTCTCTCTCTCTCTCTCTTCAGAGAGTGCACATGTTTTATGGCAAAAACTGGGGAGAAAAAAGTCAGGCATAGAGGTGAGCAGCTACAGAAGTATCTTAGAAAGTCTACAGAGCCAGTTCACAGGACAGAGACACTAGTCTTCTCAGTCTTTGGACACATAAGATTTCCCTTCTAAGAAAAGTGCAATACAAGAGCTAGAGGTAAACTGAATCAAATTTGAGGAGAGAGTTTTAACCAGATGAGTAACGCATTGTTGGGTTTGAAGTTTAATCAAATCAGGCCTTCTAGGTAAACCAAGACCTCCTCCTTGGTAAACCAAGATCATCTCCTTGGATTTCTTGAGCTAGTCTTAGCCTCATGATAATCCTGATTTTCTGTTTTGGGGAGGGCCATTCTGTGCACCCTGCTACAGTTAAGCAGATGTTTACAATCTCTTACATTTGCTTGGACAGGAAATTAGCAAACGTGGCTTCATGCTCTCACTAGACCCTCACCATCGTAGCCCGTGGGCACGCTCACCTTTCTTCAGGTGTCGATGCTATAGATAGATTTCGATATAGGTCTGAATCTGTGCACAGTCCTTTCCATATATTTTTTTAGCCATCTACATTCATTGTTTTCTAAATAAATAGCCCCTGACATTGTGGGGTTGGGGAAAAAAGTCGTAAATGAGTCGTGCTGCCCTCTCCTGGAAATGGAAGCCACGAAAAGCCAGTTTCGCTGTAGCTATTGAAGGTGCGGCGTGATATGTTTACCACACGGGCACTCGGGCCTTTCTTGCCAGCTGGTTCCTGGCCGCAGTGACAGATGAGGTGGTTTATAGAGAGTGTGGACTGTCTCCAGCTCCCTGTGGGGCAGAGGCTAACATTTTAAGCCTCTATTTATTTGCACACAGTCCAGCAGCCTTTCAAAATCTTAGCCCTTGCTTGTCCATTTTAAGGCCTGAGCAGTTGAAAGGACTTTGCTTTGCAGGAAGTCCCCTTGACATGAACTTGCTTTAGCTTCTTCCCTCTGAGTGCTGTACCAGTGACTCTACTGCAAAGGGCGAACCTTACCTGCCTCACATAACTGTAGACACGGAGCTTCTACTCTGACTTTCTGAAGATTTCCTTGGGACCGTCCTTTGAGGAAGAGTTGTACAGGGGATGACTCAGCTGTGCAGGATGGGCCAGACCCTTTGGTCCATCAGTGCATACCTAGGAAGTGTCTGCTTTGCACTCATTGTTGTGCTAGCTGCCGTGCGACACTAGACCCAGTGACTCGGAGCTTCTGTCTTGGGAAAAATACAGTCAACTTAGGGAAATGAGACCAACATAAGCGGCCTGGACAACTCCGACACTTTGATTTGACTCAGAGTGTTTAAGTGTTAAATCGTGTTGCTAGAATTTGAGTACCAGGGATTTACCCTAGTGGTAAGGGCTCCAATTCTGGAGCTTTTATTCTCTTGACATTTTATTTAAGTATAAAAGTTAGTGAAGAGCAAATTACAATAACATGTCATTGTCCTGTAACTTGGGGCTATTTTATCTATTCACTAGTTCCTCAGGCTTTTATTTAGTACCTATTACAGCACTCCAGGCATTATGGATGGTTCTGATTCTGGGATGGTCTCAAAGATGAGTCTAGCATGTCCCTTGTACCCCAAGTAGCTCACAGCATTTGAAGGACACCAGTGTAGTGGGTGGGAATCCGATGTGACAAGTGCCATTGCAGACCTGGGCACAGAGGATGTGTGGGATTCAAGGAAAGAGCAACACCAGGTGCAGTGTGGCCATCGCTGCCACGGGACATTCTTTTCGTACCTTAATGGCCTCCTCTGGAAAATGCGAAGGTGACAACACTATTCTCCCCGTCACTGCTCATCCAGCCTTAGGAAGAACCATTTCTTAATGAGATGGGGAGAAAATCCATAGGGAATTCCGTGTCTGTGTATGAACGGTTTCAGATCTGCGCTGTACAGACCCTATCTACACTGTGCTGCATGTCATTTGTAGGAGAGTTCAGCAGGGGTGCCTATAAGCAAATGCCCAAGGAGATGCTTCCTGTGGGCCCAGAGTCTGCATGTAAATGTCCCACTCTGAAAAGAGGAACAGGATTTGCTGCTCAGCTCACCTCTTAGAGAGCTCACAGAGGAGGGGGTCAGCTTGACCTTGCTGAAGGGGAGGAGGCTTGAAAACCTTCCCACGCAAATGAAAGTGGAGACGCAGCAGGCTTTTCTGATTTTCTCTCCAAAGAGTTGCAGGAATGAGAACCAGAGCCCATGACTAAAAGAACTTTGCATGTATTTAGATATCGGAATCTCCCTGTAGTTGGGTTAATGTAGTCCCTCTATGAGAAGCCATGAAATCCTGAAGGAAAAGACAGAGGGCCAGGTATTCTGAGTCTTTCCATTCTTCCAAAGGGGGAAAAAAAAAAAAACAAGGAAGAGAGTAGGAGGCATTTCTGCAGAGAGCAGAGGGACTTCTTCCCTTAGAGCTGCAAGAGGGAAGGGAGTGTGTGGAGACCCACTCTCTCCCTGAGAGCGTGTCCCGGGATCTATGATGTAAAAGCTTCCCCAACTTCTCTACCAAACACTCGCCTAGGTTAAAGCTTTTCTCCTTATCTGCTTGCCCATCAACTCCAGGTCAGTTCCCTAAGTTTAAAACTTTGAATCACTTTTCTCCTCTGTCCTCTGTCCCCTGCATAGCTGCATCAAGTATTTACGTGCAGGGTTTGTACTGGTCACTCCTGCTGTACACTGCATTGCTGTAGCACTTCTGGAAAGAGAACAGACTTGGGAAAGGGCGCTTCTTCTGTGCCAGGCATGTGTTCCATGATGCACTTAAATTCCTCCTATCTAATCCTCTGAAAAAGCCTAGGGATGAGGACCCAATTTACCAGAACTAGAAATGACATTCAAGAGCTTAGGGAACCAACCAAGCCCATGTAGTTAAAGAGGAGTTTATACTCTCTATAGCTGGTATTAACCTACTCTATTATCTGGTCTATTACAAACCAAACTTGTAATACGGTACTCAAAGGCTTTCTAAAAACCATTTGAACTGTCCATTTCTTCCCCCTATGCTCTCTGTTTCTGTCAGGCAGGTCTCATGGCAGCCACCCCACCTTCAGGCCACCTTTGCCGTCCTCCAACTTAAAACTATCTTGGAGACTGGGGAAAAGCTTGCTCTTTTCCATCCAATTGTGTTGTTTTATCTTTTAAAGTCTGGTTTCTTTCTCCAGTAACCTCTTGGGCCATACGTTCATTCAAAGACTCCCAAATCCATTCATGTTTCCCTTCCTGCTTCTCTCTGTACCTGGGAGCTCATGTGTTGATGCGTCTGTCTCTGCACGAACGAATCAAGAGGAGCAGCCGCTTCTGTGTGTGGAACTGTACTTGCTGTCAGGGGTGACTTCCTTAGACTGTGAACTCGGCAGAGCCTCTCCTAAACTGAACTCTGGATGCAGAGGCCACCTACATCCTGAGCATGTAACTTCTTTAGTGCCGGAATGCAGCATGCCTTTACAGAGTAGAGCGTTTATGGTGATGAGGAAGGGGATTGTGGAATCTGAATAATGTTACTATTCTAACATAAATAATTAAATATCCATATGTAGTTAATACCATATTAGGGAAATAGTCTCTTCACTTTTGTGACTTTCGAAGTTTTGTAATGGATACATTGCCTGCTTTATAGTTAGATAAATCATAATTTATCATACATACATTTCCTGTGTTGGTATATATGTATCATTTGTCTTACTCAGCCAGAACACTGGAGTCACTTCTCATAAAGTAAAAATGAGAAAAGTGAGTCAGATAAAAATGTTTAACCAAAGATCTTCCAAAAAGGAGCTGAGTTTGATCTCCTGGTGTCTAGCCCCAAACATGATGACCATGTGAGTTATTCTCAGCTCAGCATCAGCCAGAGAGTAGACGCATCTGGCACCCTGTGTGAGCTCCGTCACAGGCTCTTCATGGCTAGTGACCCCAGGCAGGACGTTAGTGCAGCAGCTTTGCACAGTCACCGCCACTAAGTAGCGCTGTGGATGCGCCGGATGACAGTACCGTGCCATGACAGTACCTCCCTAGGTACTGCTTCCGTGGGAAATGGGAGCAAATGTCTCCATAAACTTCTTCCATGTTTACTGGGGAGAATGAAGGGCTTCTGGGGGACTCCCAGGCACAAGCAGACGAGAACCCCACAGGTCACTCTTTCACCAAACCTTGTTTGCTATGGTTCCCACTTTTCAGGCAGTGAAAGCAGTGATCGTGATGACGATTGCAGAGATGACACTGAAGCAAGTAACAGTAGGAACAAAAGCACCCTTCACCTCTGAGTCGAATCCAAGTTTCCAGATAGTCCTGAAAGCGTCTCCAGAATGCTTTCCCCCTCCAAACTCCTGAAAGCGTTCTGCATTGAGTACTTATCTGTGTGGGATTCTGAAGTATTTTTGCATTATTATTCATAGACTCCCTTACCAGAACAGGAAGGCCCAACTGTTGGAACTGTCGGAACTTTTGAACTGATGAGCTCCAAAGACCTCGCATACCAGATGACGATTTATGACTGGGAGCTCTTCAACTGTGTGCATGAGGTAAGATGCCCCATTGGGTGCGTTAGTTGGTACCACAGCAATTCCGACAAAGCCAGCTGGCACTGCTCGGCAGTAAGTGCTAATGTGTGCTGCAATATGGAAACCACATGAGAATTTATATATATAGAGAGAAGAGTTTGTAAATAAAGCCTGTTCTAAAGTCTTGGAGTAATATTAAAGAAAAATCTTGATGACTTACAGTCTGCCATGTCTTCCTGAGCATATTAAGCCTATAATGCCTAGTTTTTATTTATGTATTTAACAAGCCTCATAGAAGCTCTTCAGATCTTTAGGAAGTTCCATCATGGTCAGAGATGGAATTCGCATTTGCTGACTGATAAACTGCTGCCTTGACACAGAGAGGGACATAGCTGGTGTTTTAATTTAAAAACACACAACCGAGTTTCAATTGTTTTCCTTTTCTTTTCTAGCTGGAGCTAATCTATCACACATTTGGAAGGCATAATTTTAAAAAAACCACAGCAAACTTGGATTTGTTCCTGAGAAGGTTTAATGAAATTCAGTTTTGGGTTGTCACTGAGATTTGCCTTTGTTCTCAGCTCAGCAAGCGTGTTCAGCTCTTAAAAAAGTTTATTAAGATAGCAGCCCAGTAAGTATCTGTATGTTGGGAAGAGAAAAAAACTTTCGATCTGTGTTTCCATTTTGTTTTCTTACTCTAAACCTTCAAAAGACAAATAGGATATAAGAACTACGTATGCCGTGGACCATGAGTAGTTCTCAAGGTTGCAAGAATAAATGAACTCTTAGAAGAGTTGAGTTTCTTTGGCTTTTGTAATATTTGGCATCACTATATACATTAACATCATATAGCACTGGCGGTGGAGTCAAAATTGCGACCTGCTTTTGCTCTGGACTAATCAGTCTTTTTTGTCTCTTTCGTTTTAAAGAATCCTTCAGCAAAACAAAGTTCCTTTGTAGAAAAGTTCCATGCAAAAGGCTCTCAAGGCCAGTGTCCAGTATGACACATTCTCACCAGTAGAGGGCAGCAGAACATACCTAGACGACAGTATATCCAACTCTGCCAGAATAAAATCAGTGAAATGCATAAAGGCGCGCTAACCTGGTACATGAAAATCATCTCCATAAACATCAGAAGGAGCAGGCATCTTATAAATATTCTATTTAACATCACTTCATGGGAAACAATTTATTTACTGCAGGGGCCAGTTAGATTTCTCCCTGACATGAATTTAATCTTCTCCTGCTATTTAGATATGCCTGACAACCTCCTGTTTACGGCCATGTTTTCGGTATCACCGCAGTGCTAAAAATAAAATGCTAAATGTGGCCTGCGGCTGTGAGACTCTTTTCCTTTCTAAGTCCAGGGCGCTCTAGCACAAGAAGAGTGGGAGTACAAGTGACCCCAGCCAGGCAATTTCCCTTGAGCCAAACAGTGTAGATCCCATACAGAGTCTGATTTCCAGGGCCGAACAAAGAAGCCAAGGCGGCTGACATTTTACAGCTCTGAGCTTGCCAAATGCCTTGAGTTATTTTGCCAAAATGGGGAGGATCCAACAGAATACCAAATCCCTCGGATTCAAATGCTGTTCTCCCTTATTGGAAAAACTGGCTATTTTAAGAAAGATTTGGTTAAATGTTGCTTATGAATGCCTGGTTCTCAGGATAGCCACTTTCGCTGAGAGTCTGAACAGCCTCATTGCAAGTGACAAATGCTTTCACGTGTTTGGAATGAGCTGATTATGGAAACTCTGGCCCTGTGTGCTTTCCTGTCGTGAGAAGCACGTTCTCTCTTCACCTTGGTCTGGCAGTGCCAAATGCAACGAGGAGGAGAGACACTCTGCACACCAGTGCGGGAAATCAGAAAACCCACCTTGGGCCCGGTTCTGTCATTTTACAGAGGCATCATAGGAGAGCTTTTTCAAAAACTCAGGATTTTTAGAAAACGTTTTTACTTTTCTTATAGCTCTTGCTTCTGATTTTGTGGAGTAGGTGGGTTTGGCCTTTGGGGGAAATTGGCTTGTGTTATTTTACCATTAGCAAGCCTTGGGCGGAGTCTGCTGTCCTGCAGGAGAGCTATTTACACAGCCCAGCTGGAGAAGATCGTAGATTTCCATCAACCCAAGATCTACAAGAACGAGATCGCAACCTAAGGGCAGTAGCATCTGTTTTACTTGACATTTTTTAGAGAATTTCAACATATTGTGTACACTTTTGCTCTGTCCCGAACTTTGTGAAGTAGGGGCCAGGTGTTATACACATATGAGAAGAGGCATAGACATACCTAAGGTGAAAAAGTTGGTATGAGAGCAGTTGGTACAGAAAGGCAGGTCTACCGTCTGTATCTCTTCTTTCAAGATCATATACACAACCAAAGGCAGACACAGGTACAAGACCGTCTTCACTGCCTTCAGCCCTGGGTGCTTCCTGGAGAACTGTAAGCCCTTGACCTGAAAGCTACTGTCGGAAAACAGTGGAGGAAGGCCTCGCTTGCTTTCTCCCTGGTGGCATCAGAGATGCTAGAGCTTCTCTGAAACCTGTTTTCCCATTTCTACACTGACAGTTTTGGAATTTCTCATTGCCACCTTTGCAAAAGAACTTGGATAGCAAATGCAACAATTGAATGAGCCTTTTGCAAAACTACTAAACCCAATAGATTTAACTGTGTCATAGTTAACCATATTGATTTGGGGGTGAAGGACTAGAGTTTATTGTGAAATGAATACTTTTTCAGGGACCTGGTATGAAGAAGTTGGGGTTCATTTTTTTTTTTTTCAAATTAAACCAAGTACCTGGACTAAATGTCACCATTCTAATAAGAATTTATGGTCTTTTCTATTTGTCTCTTTCCTAAATATATTTTTTCATAGAAGCTAATAGTGGCATAAGTCTAGATTCAAAATGATCATCTGTATGGCCATCAATAAAACAGGAAAAACGTTATTTTTTTATCAGTTGCTTAGGTTATTACTCAGCTTTAAAACTCATGGAGACTAAGTGGCCAGCCCATATGGATCATGCCTTGTGTGTAGATATTTTTCAACAAGTTCACATAGCAGATAGAAGCCACGGTGGCTGCAGCAGTTTGACTACTTAGTTTTCTCTACAGCTGCCAAGGAAGGGGATCCACCTTCAGGCCAAAAGTCTGGAAGGCTCCAAGGACATTTCACGTTACCTTTTCTTGGCCCATGAGATATTTCTCCTATGAGAAGTTTCCCTCCAGGTCAAACAGTGTTTTTAGCCAGTATAGGATTGTAACAATCCTCAGAGTGAGGGTCTTTAAATCACTTCTTAAAACCAAATCTTGGGACAAGCAGGGAGCATGAAGGTTAAGGTGGCTGGATCCCACATGGCTTACTCTGTGGTTGATTCACGTCCCAGATCTGGCATCTTGAGAAACATGTCAGGTACGGGTGCATGAGTGCCCAAATTCCCACGAGGAGAAGGGATTGTGGTGTGGTCATCCCCCCCCAGGGGGTGCTTTCTCACTTTCCTTCTCTCTGTCTCTGGTAAGGGAACATGCTCTGTAGCAATAAATACATTAAAGCAACAACAACAACAACAGCAAAAACTCAGTGACCAAAACCATCCGCTTTCAAAAATTACAGTGAGAAATCAAACAGCAGAATGTGGTTACCCAAGCGGAACTTATACAGTGCTTTAAATCCATCATCGCCTGTTGGCATAAAGGAGTCCTGACGAATATTAATGACTATCGGAAAATAGAACTCTATTTTTTCTTCTCTCACTCAAAAGTGGCATTTCACTCAAATGTGCGCCTCTTGCGTTTCAGCTGCAAGGAGTACAAAAATCTGAATTCCTTTTTTGCCATCGTCATGGGACTCAGTAACGTTGCTGTGAGCCGCCTGGCACTAACGTGGGAGGTAAGCTTCAGCTGAGATCCAGCTGTGACTTTTGCCTTAAGAATAAAAACACAGGCTCACCAGTGAGCTTTTTTATAGAAATATCACTCACACTGGTGTAACAATGGCGAAGCAGGGACACTTGGAGGGAGGTGACCTGTCTCCTTTTTCCAGTTGCCTCGGAGTGAGAATTTAAAAAGATAACTGTCCTTTTGTGTATGGGAGGAGGAGGTGTGAGGGAGGTCTCCACAGCCCATGCAATGTAAACACGATGTAAATAACAACAAGTCCAGTTCCAAGGTTGGACGTGAAGGAACAACAGGGCTTGGATGACTTAAAAAAGTTTGGCTCTTCAATTCTGTTATTCTCAAAATCTCTGCCTATTGCGTTTGCAGTAAGCCTTATCTATGACTGAGGGAGGGCAGAAGATCCATTTTGATCCAAGTAGTCATTTCCTTCCTCAGAGGAATAGTCAAGAAGCCAACTGTTGCGAGTGCTGAGTACCAAGACTCTCTTCACTGCTGGCAGGCCTCTGTGTGGGGCAACAGCAGGTGGTTAGCATTCAGTTTGGGGGCAAAAACTGTGCAGGTGTGTTGTGAGTCTCTATAGCAAATAGGATGAGTGGTTTGTTGCTGGTTGTTCAAGCTAGAAAACATCTTCATTTACCTTTAACTTAGCACTTAAAATGTGCTTGACCTCTTTCATATGGTGTATAGTTGAAGAAATACTGACCTCTAATAGAACGTCCACACAGAAATAGACTCTTACTAAAAATAAAAAGTATGTGTAAGTGGAACACAAAAACGGGCAAGGAGTCGGTCTTAGAGACTCAGTTTGCAATGGTGCTTAAAAGCAGCTGTTTGCATCTCGGAAAGGTTTTCCTTGAAATGCTATCCTTCCCCATTTCCCTCTTGAAACCACTGTATTTCTCTGTTTTTCCTGAAGGGTTCCATTGTTTATAGGGCAGGTCCTCACAAGTCCTTCTGTCTTGGGTTTCTCTTAAAATTCCAGGCAGATGCAGCACACAGCAGCTCATCCCCTGAATATAGGGATGAGGGAACTAGTGCGGCCTCGTGCCTCGCAGCTGTATCATCTTCCAGTAAAGGACAGTGTGAGGGCTGCCAGTATGACTGCGCAATGAAGCCTGAGTCCAGCTCCCCTTTCCTGTAGCCCGAGGCTTCTGGACTCTCTGGACACCCGAGGTCCCCCTTAGATGATCAGCTTTCCTCAACTTCCAGCTTCTAATCTCCCTAGGGTCCAAATGACTGGATTAGGAAAACCAGATAGGCATAAAGCCTCACAGAGGTGCTGGGAGGCCCGGTGTGGGAACCATGTAACAGAAGCCAGACATGAAGCCCCTAGCCTGTGGGAGCACTTGCTGAGTCCTCTCGCCTGGTCTAAAGAGAAAAACAGAAGGCTGCCCGGGAGGGTAGAGTCAGCAAAAGGAGTTAGCTGATCAGCCCATGCTTTGGTATCTTTGAGTCCATGAACTTCTGTTTTCATCATTGCACGTTGCAGAAAAGAGATGGCCTTTTCGTCATTTATAGGCCTTTATTTTTTTTAAGGTGAAACATAATTAAATAATTCTGTGGAAAGAGCTTTTTATAAGCAGCTTTTCAAAATTGTTTATTTGTTCATTTGCTTGTCTGCCTGGAATGTAAGAGAAACCCAAGATAGAAGGGCTTGTGAGGACCTGCTCTATAAACAATGGAGACATTTAGGAAATGCAGAGAAATAAAATAGTTTCAAGAAGGAAATGGGGAAAGACGTAAGTTCAAGGAGAACTTTCCAAGATGCTAATAGCTGCCTTTAGGCATCATTGCAAATTGAGTCTCTGTGATCTTTATTTATGTCTCTGTGTATGTCTGTTTATTTGTTTATGAAAGAAAAGGAGAGAGAGAAAAAGTTGGGTCTTTCTTTGACAAGGTCTTGCCATGCCATGATGTTCCTGCCCCAGCCTCCCAGTTAGCTAGGGTCACAGACACGGGCCCATGCTGAGGTCAGCGCAGGACCAGAACCCAGCCTCTGGGAGCTCCAGGATCATGCAGCACAGCTCTGCTGCCTGAGCTGCCACCGCTGCACCATAGCATCTTTGATTTTGGTTTATTGTGTCTGCCAAGGACCTCCCGTACAATCCCACGAGTCCCATGGGGGTCCCATGAGTGGTATGAGAACTGGTGCCTCACCCGAAGGAACAGCAAAACATATGTGAAATGGTCAGTGAACTAAGTAGGAAATCAAGCTAAACAACGTGGTAAAGGGAAGGGCTTGGCACGGAGGGGGAAGCTGACCCGAGATAAAGGAAACCAGAGGACTAAGCTGCCTCTGCTGACGTTTTAGACAGGACGAGTCTTCGGTGGGGGCTGTGCTGTGTGATGTAGGGTGCTCAGCAGCATCTCTGGGCTCTTCCCACTATGTCCAAGCAGCCTTTCCAGGATACTTAAGCCAGCTGTGATGACAGAAGTGTCTGCAGACACTTTCAGATGTCCCCTGGGTTGGCCAAAGGGCCCCTCTTGACAACCACTGCTCTGAAGCATGGGAGTGTGGCTAGGTATCAGTGTTGAGAACCACAGAAATTATCTGCTCCATGCCCTCCTGCCTTTGAACTAACAGCCATAGACAAAGAAAGGAACTAGAGTAACAGAGATCTAGCCAAACATATCATTCATTCCGAAGTTTTTTAGTGGCCTATGTCCGTAGAAGGCTATTGCCTAACTTGGTGACTTAGATATTCTGAATGGAATTGGATCCTTGCCCCTCTGGATACCATCACAGCCTTCATTCAGCCCTTGAATGTACCCCTAAGCGAGAGTCCCCAGGAGCCTTACTTGAAAAGAAGTCCTAAGTGGTGTGTATGTTTTGCATTGTCCAGACTTCTTTATTATAAGGAGATGTTTCTTTCC
>NW_006159807.1:4460092-4469197 GCF_000334495.1 Tupaia belangeri chinensis | reverse complement strand
CCCTATCCTTCAGACTAAATAGTACAGTCTAGTCAGAACAATGGGGCATAAGACTTGGATGGATAGGAATGAATGAGCTGGGTTTTTTTTTTTTTTTTTCAAAAATGGAAGTAATTCAGATCTGTTAACCTCATACAGAAATGGTTTTAATTCCATTTGAACCAGTGAAAACTGTATTGTTATGAAAAAGAAAAAAAGGAAAAGGAAAGTGGTTTTCTGTTTGGTGTTATATGTATTGAATAAACACGTAATGACCAGATGTTATTGGAATGATTCTTTTAGAATTGATCATTTTCTACTCCGATTATGTTTCTGTTTCTTTGCGTGCGAAATTTTAATCAAAAGTGTTTGAGGGACCAGCAGTTAGCGTAATGGCTATGTCGCTGGACTCCCACGTAGTCAACTGTGGTTCGCATCCCGGACCTGGTGTCTTAAAACTCACACTGGGCGCATGTGCATGCATGCCCAAGATCCTGAGAGGAGAACGGAGGAGAAGGGATTGCGGCATGGCCTCCCCCCGGGGGGTGATTTCTCGCTTTCTGTCTCTCTGTCTCTGTCTGGCGAGCGCATGCACCCTATAGCAAAAACCTCTCAAAAAAAAAAAAAAGTGTTTGAGATGTTAGAAGTGTTCTTTGAAAGAATATCTTAAAAGCTTATAAATATTTACAATATCACACAAATGTTGATTTCTAAAACAAAAAAAGTTAAAACAATAAAGTATTCATTTTACCTAAAAAAGGAAAAAAGAAAACAGGTTCTAGAAAAAGAAGTTTGGACTATATGTAGATTAGTTCCTAAAAACCAAATCAATTTTGTATATATGAGAATACGACAGACTGGTTCAGATAGAGAGAACGAGGTGAGAGGGCCTTTCTGTGAATGGTGGAGGCTTAACTGGTGCGGTGGTTTTTGGAGGTAGCCTTCACTGTGTAGAGCAGAGCTGTGCTGGGAATGGCCTAGGCCCAGGTCTCATCCAGGCCTCCACAGTCTCAGGATGGGAAAAACATCAGGCTGCTCTATCTTGGTTTGGCCCTATCAAATGAGGAAAGTTCAGCTTTCCTAAAAACTCAGGAGCTAAGCAAGTGGGAAGCAACGTGTAGAAAGATGGCCCAGTTCTAACTGAGTGTTACAGATCTGTGGGTGCAGTCAGTGGTGTTACACCATGTGCCAGAATATAAACGTGATAAATCAATGTGTGATAGAACTAGCGAGTTTTGTCCCAAAGCAAGGCAGGGAAGTCACCTGGGAGGAATGCTCACCGAGGAGGCAGGGAATGTGAATTGCAAAGCTCTGATATGGTCATCAGCTCTGTGACTTTGGGCAGACCTTCAAACTGTGATATTTAATGTCTTCCACCCATAAAACACCAGTTTAATCTATTCAAACAAATGTTTTCTGAGCACCTTACCCCATAGCCAGTGATCTTCTAGGCATGAAGAAGTAGCAGTAAACAAAACTAATAAAAATCTCTGTTCCCACGTAGCTTGCTCGGTAAGGGAGAAGCAGAGTTGAAACAGATGGTTTCTAAAGTGCTTGTAATCTTGTTATTCTCTGGTCTAGATTCTTGATTGTGTGGCCAGTGTTCCACCTTGCTGGGACCACATGGGAAGGTCTTGGGTTCACATCCCTATGCCTCCTATACATGCCAGGCACGTGAACATGTCCCCAAGAAGCTAAGGGTAGATCGTGACATGAAGACCTTGTTGAGGTTCCTGTCTCTCTCTCTCTCTCAGGAAGTAAATCCTTAGAAAATTTAAAGATGTAAATTCCTGATTGTGGGAATCAGAGTCTTTTAAGGGGAGCGGGATAGGGCAGATCACTCACAGTTTGGGGAGTGCAGTTCTGTTTAGGGACCAACCCATTCAGAAAGCGTTATGAAAGCAGTAAGACCAAAGCATTTGTAGCTATTTTTGGTTCAACTAGGTAAAGACTTTTAAAAGGCAAGTTCTCTATATTCCAAAAGATTATTCTCAAATGACAAGACAGATTACAGTCCAGCCCATCTCAGAGATGTTTGATTAAGAGCCAAAAGAAAAATACGTTTCCCCAGAAATAGTAGCACATGATACATAGCCAGATATTGAATCTGACATATGCGTGTGGCATTTTCTTTTTATTAACAGAAACTGCCAAGTAAGTTCAAGAAGTTCTATGCAGAGTTTGAAAGTTTAATGGTAAGTGACAGCAGCTCCTTTATTCTGTTCACTGTCTGCATTAATCCAATTTCTGATGAGCTGAATTGAAGTTCTCATTTCGGAAATTTTATCTGTCCTTGTATGACTTTAAGAAGTTTATGATCCCTTTTAGTGCTGCTAAAACAAGCATGTCTGACTAATGAATGGCACCCTCAGGAACTAACTTAAAGAGGACTTATGTTCCACATAAGGTCAATTTGTGTAACTAAGAAAAGCAGCGTAATAGGGTGCTTTCCATCTAACTGAGGCTGGCTACGGGATGGCAGCTGCATTTTCCTTGCCATGCCAAAATTATGTCTCCCCATTGGCTGGGAGGTGTTAACAGTCAGGAGAGGAGTGAGTGGGACTTGCCGGGAGTGCTGGGATGGTATCAGAGGGCAGGTTGGGACTGGCTGTGCAGGGCAGAGTGGGGTGAGCCAGACTCCCAGGATGGAGGTGGGGCTTGAGCAGAAGGGCAAGCTCATAGTTGAGATTCGTTTTACATGTTCCATATTTACTTTCAAAGGGAACCTCTTCCCTTGGCCCCTGTGGGCAAAATCTCCTTTCAAACAAGAAAGGAAACAAAAAGCAATATTTTCTTGACCTACATGTAGCTGTTTAAAAAACACAAATCAATTTGTTAAGCCAAAGCAACCCTTCTTTTGTAGCTACACTTGATTAAAAACTACCTGGTGTGGGAAGATGAGGCCGGGTGTACTGGGGGGGGAGGGGGGTAAAGGTGTGTGTGTGTGTGTGTGTGTGTGTGTGTGTGTGTTTCTAGTCATTGACCAGCACCTTCTGTCTCTCCCAAGGATCCTTCACGAAACCACAGGGCCTACCGGCTGACAGTGGCTAAACTGGAGCCTCCGCTCATCCCCTTCATGCCTTTGCTCATAAAAGGTAATCCTGAAAAAATGCCAGGCCAAGCAGGTGATGTTTGGGGAAGAAAATGAGCACCCTGATCGATGTGTCTCTCTAGGAGTAACATCCCATCCTTTCTCCTTCTTTGTTATCTCCTCTCAGTCCTGACTTTTCTAGAAGGGTTGGAAAGAAGATTAGAGGAGCCAGGATTCATGACTTAGAAGACTTGTTAGTAAAACGGAGGGTTAGTTTAGAAATTTTACTAATCTCAGGTAAAGCGATTTAGAAAATTAAACACCTAACATAAAAGAAACTATTATCAGCTTTTTCCAACTGCAGTGTTATGCAAATCCCCCGCCATAATCTAATGGTGCTATTGTGCTTTCTTAGTGTGACATATTGCGGTGAGTGATTTGAATGTGACTTTTATTTCTTTACAGATATGACATTTACTCATGAGGGGAACAAGACGTTCATTGACAATCTAGTAAACTTTGAAAAAATGGTACGTGCGATATTACAACCTTAACCACGATGTTTTTAAAAATAAAATTTGCATTTGTACTAGTAAAGGAAGTCATTCCCATAGATGCTGCCATGTTCAAAAGGTAGTTACTCACAATGGAGTTGTGAAGCATTTGGTTCGAACTGGCTACCTGTTTTATTCTGTCACTCCTCTTTTTTGTGAATTTGAATAGTATTTGTGCAGGGGCTCACAGCAGCAGCTAGCTTGTAGGCTGTGTGTTTCTTCCTCGGAGGCCCGTTGCTAAGATGTACCATGTTCCAGAATGACTCCTGTGTCGTCATGTTGTTGTAAGGTGTGTGGAACTAGACTGCCCCAGGATGCCTTTGCAATGCTTATCTGCCAAGCGAGCCTTCAGTGCCCGTAGGGAGCAGGCAACTCTACACAGGGCTTCCTTAGATGGGAAAGCTCCGAGGGGATTGCAGCGTGAGACCCTGTTGAGGGCATCGGTCTTTCTCCTTTCTCTCTCTCTTTCTGTCTCTCAGTCCCATGGAAGAAACTTAAAATTTAGAAAAATTGTTATTTCAATTGTTCTTTAACCAAGCTAGTATGTGTGACTTTAAAATTTGAAACATCCCGCTGTAATCTGATGCGAACCAGCATCGTTCAGCTTTGGTACAGACCAGCCTGGTAAAGAAGTGTAACTATCTGGGCACTAGATTTCCATGTTTTAAGCTTCTTAAAAAAACAGTATGATACATGAGTACAAACTCCTCAAAGACATTCCATATTAGGGGGCAAATATTTTCTCAGAAGTCTTCCTCCTCACCTCCCACATCAAAGCCAGGGCATAAACATGTCTATTACTGTGTCAGTTTAATAATTTTTTGATCAAAGTAGAAAACATTCCTTGCTTACTTAGTATGGGGAATTAAACAATTTTCCTGATTTCTCAAAGAAAATCTGTTTTCCAGAAATGAAAGATTTAGCAACTGCTTAAAGAGCCTTCTGGATCACTTATGCAGAAATGCAGATTGAAGGGTAGCTAAGCCTACCATTTGACTATAAAATACACATGTGCACAGAGATAGAGAAGTCGGGCTTCCTGGGGAATTGATGGAGCTTTAGAACTCCAAGTCACTAAAGTTAAACAAAACAAAGAACAGCAAAGTATATAAAGCCAGCTATCTGTCAGGGAGGATGAAAGTTGTTTGATCTGAGTTTTTATCTCCTGGTGTCCCATTCATAACCTGCACAGGAACAGGCAAGGTTGCATTCAGTGGATACCAGAAGAGTGCCATTTCTCATTCTAGTTCCATACTTCTTGTCCACAGCAGTAGGCTCTTCAGTGC
The DNA here is from genome assembly GCF_000334495.1 of Tupaia belangeri chinensis. NCBI lineage: Eukaryota > Metazoa > Chordata > Mammalia > Scandentia > Tupaiidae > Tupaia > Tupaia belangeri. Next base: position 4,464,347 of record NW_006159807.1, on the reverse strand, counting down.
CTACCAGGAGGTCCTTTGTACCTGGCTGTCAGAGAATCCGCTTGTGCCTAAAATGAGCTGAATAGCTTAAGAGAGTAGTTCAGGGCCCAGCCTCTGTAGTACAGCCTGTACCATACCAGACTGCAGAACTAGAAGCCATGGTTCGAGTGCCCAGCCTAGTTGGCCTAAAACATCCTGGGATAGTGTGCACATGTCCAAGATCCTGGTGGAATGGAGGATTGGAGGGGGAGATTGATGTATGACTGAGCCCTGTGGAGGGTGCTTTCTCTCTCTCTCTTTCATGCATACACATAGTCTATCATGAATTTTAAAAATATATAGTAACTCAGCTGCAATAATAGAAACCCAAATTAATGATGGCTTAATGACAAGCAAGATAAGTTGATTTCTTTCTTATTTAAAAGTCCCAGCATATATAATAGCTCTGCTCTAGGAAGCAGTCTTCTAGAATTCTTCTCTCTTGCCATTTCGTCATCCAGGGAGTCCAAGAGAGTGGACCACCACATTCCTGTTCCAGTCACAGGGAAGGAGAAAAGAAAAAGGGAAGAAGTGCTCCTTCCCTTAGACAATAGGGAAAAAGTTGCACTCGCCACTTGCCTCACATTTTATTGGCCAGACAACTGGAGTTCCTTTATTTTGGAAATCCATGTGTCCCACTAAAATTAGGGGGTTATTTTACCATAAAACTGAACGAGAGAAAGGATACTAAAAGAATACTGTTAGTTCTTTGCTCTAGCAACTTTTTTTTTTTTTTGAGAGATTTTCACTGTAGGGCGCGTGCGCTCGCCAGACAGACAGAGAGAGACATAGAGACAGAAAGCGAGAAATCACCCCCCAGGGGGGATGGTCACGCCGCAATCCCTTCTCCTCCATTCTCCTCTCGGGATCTTGGGCACGCACGCACACGCACCCTGCGTGAGTTTTAAACCACCGGGTCCGGGACACGAACCGCGGTCGACTATGTGGGAGTCCAGCGACATAGCCATTACGCTAACTGCTGGTTCCCTCTAGCAACTTTTTATATCTTATTTATTTTGACAAATCATACCATGAGAAAGTTTGATTTTAAAATTATCCTTCCATGAATTAGATGTCACTAGAAAATGAAATCGAATTTCAAAAAGATTTTATTATATTTCTAGACCTGGCTTTGATCAAGCTGGTGCTTGTTGCCAGTTTTCCAACATTTTCTTTTCATAAGCTGGCTGCAGTAGTTGGCTATGTCCCCCACAACTTCACCTGTTGAGCAATTGCAATAGGGTTGAGAGTGAAAATTGATCCAGTTGTGGTGTTGAAAGATGGAGGATTTGACAAGAGGCTAGTAATTGGGTGGTTAAGCCAGGGGCCCCAGGATTGTGTTCTGGTTGGTTTTAGAAGCAGAGGGAATGAGACTAGAACAGTAGGAACAGGAGAGACGAACCCATATGGACCCCATACCATGTACATACCCATCACCCTCTCTGCTTATCAACTATGTTGGACCTCTATTCTTCATGAGTCACCCAGTCTCTGGTATTTCTGTAAGCAACACCGTAAGACACTTGCCCACCTTTAGCCTCGCTACCACTAGAGGCTGCTGTTATTACTGTGTGTGTTGGGAAAAGGATACATTTTCCTTTCCAGGTTGATATCGTTGTTGCATTCCACTCATCCATCAGCAAGGCCCAGATTCCAGGTGGCTGGCAGACCTGGCAGCCTTTGAGGTGCTGGTGGGCAGACCCCAGAAAGAGCCGCTGCCAGAGGTAGAAGTCACTAGGGCAGCCAGGAACATAGATCCCTTTTCTTGGTGGCGGTATTGTGTAGTCATAACAAATCACTAAGTATTTTTATTTTGAACTTCTCCATCCTTGAGGTATGATATGAGGATTAGAGAATGAGTTGCATATTGGTGTTCAGGCTTTATATATATGAACAAGAGGATTCACATTCTGATCCCTAAGCAAACAAACAACAAAAAGAGGCAAACATTCTTTCATTTTCAGGGGGGGCATAAAGGAGTGTTCAAAAAACTGTTTGAATAAAGCCCTTCATAATTTTCTATGGTGTACACGAATGTTTGTAACATTTGGGAGGTACACTAACAGTGGATTAGAGGATCTATGCTGGCCAGCTGCCATTATCCCAGGCCACGTAGGACATCCTGACAGGCACGGTTGCTACTGTATTAGGGCATTGGGTCTATTTCAGACGTACCCATATTTAGATATATTTTTTTATGAATATCGTTTGTGCATGTGCGTATGTGTATGTGGTGTTTTAGTGGGGGTTGTTGTTGTTTTACTTTCTTTTTAGGCATATTCTTAGTATGTCATGATCCTCCTGCATCAGTTTCCCAAATAGCCAGGACCACAGGCGGCGATCACCACACCCAGCCCTCTAAGCTGGACTGGTAATCCAGCTGGACCTCCTACATGGCCTTGGCCTGCTGAGCAGAATATGATTTTTTTTTCTTTCTTTTAGTTTTTGCTATAAGGTACATGCACTCACCAAAGAGAGAGAGAGAGAAAGTAAGAAATCATTCTCCAGAGAGAATGGCCGTGCCACATTCTTTCTCCCGCAGTCTCCTCTTGAGATTTTGGGCACACATGCACATACAACAATGTGATTTTCAAGCCACTAGGTCCAGGACTTAAACTGTGCAGTCAGCCATGTAAGATCCAGCACCTTAATCTCCACGCTACATGCTGGCCCAGAGCAGAATATGATTTTTTTTAAGAGAGATTTTTGCTATAGGGCACATGCACTCGCTAGAGAGCTAGAGACAGACAGAGAGACAGAGAGATAAAAAGCAAGAAATCACTCCCTAGGGAGGATGGCTGTGCCACAATCCCTTCTCCTTTATTTTCCTCTCAGGATTTTGGGCACACACGCACACGTGGATAAATTTTAAGCCACAGGGTCTGGGATTCGAACTGCAGTCAACTATGTGGGAGTCCAATGATGTAACCATTACACCATCGGATGGTCCTCAGAATATGATTTTAAAGGCAGTCATTTTATTTGGAATGGGAAGAATATAGCAAACTTCTAAACTTCTGGAAAACTTAACAGAAATTAATTCATTAAGAAAGTAGAATGTTTTGAATCCTTTTATTTTTGTATCAATAAGCATGTTGTTACATAATTAGAACAATATGCCATCTGTCATTATTATTGCAGAATTATTTGAGAGCACTGGATTTGTTTACTTAAACAATAAAAAAAAAAAAAAAAAGAATCTCTAAGTGAAAAAAATCTAAGTATTTAAATCTAAATTCCCAGTCCTCTCCAACACAAAGGAAATCTACAGGAGTACTCTGAACGTTTACTTCTTTTTTACTTTTTCAAGTCTATTATAGGGTACATGTGCTCACTTGAGAGAGACAGACAGGGGTTGCGGCGAGTAAGAGAGAAAGTATCCTTCCCCCAGCCCCTGGAGGAATGGCCATGCCACAATCCTTCTATTCTCCTCCCAGAATTTTGGAGCACTCATGCACATGCACCTAGAATATGTTCCAAGCCGCTGGACCCAGTACTCAGACCTTATAGTTGGCCATGCTACCACCATACTACCAGCTCCCCTAAAAGTTTACATCTTTATATAGCGTTTACAGACTAGAATAAATTCAGTTTTTCCAAAGAGAATGCTTCAAAGTAACACATGTATAAAATGTTCAGGCAAAGAATTTTATTAGAAAATACAAAGATATCTAGGAAATATTAGAGTTACTGACTTTTAAAAGATTACATGCCGTCACGAAGATAAAATATAAAAAACACACGAAATATTAAGCCAACAAAAGAATCAACAAAAGATTCTAAAATGAGTTCACAATAATAATGAAAGAGAGTCAGAAAGTAAAATATAGGAGAGAGAACGTCACGCAGCTGTATCGATGGAAAAGAAATCCATGTGGTTCATAGTAAAATCGACTAGAGACACTGAACAGCTGTCCAACCGCAATGCACACTTCATCTTCTCTGTGCTCAATCCAGGTCAGTGAGACCAGCCTTCCTTTACTTCCAGCCTCAGGGCCTTTGCACGAGCTGTCAACCTTTACCTGTGTAGTTGCTTATCATTCAGGCCTTAGTTCATGTGTCCCCTCCTTCACATGGTTTTCTTTTACCACCTTTCTAACTTGGTTTCTCCGCACCCAGCACTCTCTGGCAGACAACTTTACCTTGACAGTTGGTTTCATGGTCTTTTTTTTCCCTTGTTTTATTTAGATTTCATCACTATACATCTTTGCAGCATACAAAATAAATCATCCCAGCA
>NW_006159807.1:4448018-4460061 GCF_000334495.1 Tupaia belangeri chinensis | reverse complement strand
ATACACGGTGTATTAGTCCAACGATATTACCATACACATCATTCTTAACATGTAAATTTACACTTTCGTTCTGTTAACCGTTTTGCTTTTCTTTACCCCCCAACCCTGCTTCCCACCCCTCACTGCCTACCCTCCTCCCACACTGTCTCTGGTATCCACAGTTGCTCTCCATGCCTTCATAAACCTCCAGTCTTTCAGATTCTGTCATAGAGTGCAGACATTCGGCATATATTAAAGGGTGGCATATTCCGGCTTGCTTCACTCAGCATTAAATCTTCCATATTCTTCCACTTTGTATCAAATGCCAGGGTCTCACTGCTTTTGTTTTTTATGGCTGAATAGTATTCCACAGTGTATTTGTGCCATACCTATTAAATCCATTCATCTGTTCTTGGACATTTGGATAAATTCCATGTCTTAGTAATTGTGAGTAATGATGCAAAGTACAAGTGGGATCACGTCAAATTAGAAAGCTTCTGCACAAAAAAGAAACAATAATTAGAGTGAAGAGACACCCCTCAGAATGGAAGAATATAATTTGCGAACTATGCCTCGGATAAGGGACTGATAACCAGAATATACAGGGAACTCAGCCAGTTTACTCCCCCCTCAAAAAAACTAATTGAAAGACAGGAAAATGAGCTGAACAGACAAGTCTTCCAGAAAGACATATGAACAGCCAAAAAGCATATGAAAAAACGTTCTATATCCCTTATCATAAGGGAGATGCAAATCAAAACCACAGTGAGATACCACCTTACCCTAGTCAGAATGGCTAAGATTTAAAAAATAAAGAATGAGAAATTCTGGCAAGGCTGTGGTGAAATGACTGTGGTGAAAAGGGAACTCACCTACACAGTTGGTAAGAATGTAAATTACTGCAGCCACTATGATGAACAATGTGGAGGTTCCTGAAAAACCTACAAATACAACTACCATACGACCCAGCAATTCCACTCTTGGGTATTTACCCTGAGGAAAGGAATACACTCAGTCAGAAAAACACTTCTACATCTATGAAATGATCTTTACTTGTCTCTTCGTTGTTGTCTTCTTCATTAGAATGTAAGTGCCCTGACCAGGCATCATATCTTCCTTGTCCACTAATATTTCTCCAGCACCCCTAAAGATGTCTGGCATGTCTTACGTGTGCAAGAAATATTTGTTGAATAAAAGAATAACCCAGTTCCACTCCCATGTTGGACTTAGTGAGTTAGGGCAGTGTGCTAATAAAGCATTTTTATAGGATTTTATGAGGGACTAAAAGATGATGTAGTGGTTACATCACTGGACTCCCACATGGCTGACCATAGTTCGAGTCCTGGACCCAGTGGTTTGAAACTCACACGGGTGCATGTGCGTTTGTGCCCCAAATCCCAAGAGGAATGGAGGAGAAGGGATTGCAGCATGGGCATTCCTCCTTGCAGGTAATTTTTCCCTTTCTGTCTCTCTGTGTCTCTCCAGTGAGCACACACACTCTATATCAAAAATCTCTGTCTTTGGAACCAGCAGTTAGTGTAATGGCTATGGCGCTGGACTCCCACGTAGTCGACTACGGTTCGCGTCCTGGACCCGGTGGCTTAAAACTCCCGCTGGGCGCGTGTGCGTGCGTGCCCAAGATCCCGAGAGGAGAATGGAGAAGGGATTGTGGCGTTACCATCCATCCCTCCTGGGGGGTGATTTCTCACTTTCTGTCTCTATGTTTCTCTCTGTCTGTCTGGCGAGCGCACGCGCCCTATAGCGAAAAAAAAAAATTTCTGTCTCTAAAAAAAGAAAGGATTTTATTAAATGAAAATTTAATCCAAAAGTGTTTCATATTTACTAGAAAATTTGAAAAGAAAAAGAAAATTTGCTTAACCAGAATGTTCCAAAGCATTTTGCATAACTGAGATGTCATACAAGATAACTTTCTTTTAGCTATCTGTTCCTAAGAGGGCGTTATTTTCTCTTCTCCTCTCTGGGGTGCTGTGCCTGTCCTTTGGTGTCCTTCTCTGAGTACAAAGCAGTACTTATATTCTACATGTGTCTGGACAGGTACCTCAACTTTCATGTCCCGTAGTCACCATGTGTATGATAGACCATGCACATCATGTGTCTGTCACACAGATGTATCTGTATGTCACACGCCCCTTGAATATTAAAGACCCACAGCCAGGGCACAAGCTCAGGCTTCTTCCTCAGTGACGTATACAGCAAAGGCTGCTTCAGTTTCCAGGTTTCTTTTATCTCAGACCCACTTCCATGTGGTTGCTATTATGGACACAATCTTTGTTGATGAGAAACTATATATATTTACAGATCTTATTGTGCAAAGAATCCTCATCTCAAATATGTGGATATCTGAAATAGTCAGATTGTGTAAATATGGTTTTATATATGCTAAGCAAAGCGTAATAGAGACCCCATGTGTAATAGACATTTAGACAGGGACCCAGTCAAATCAGTTGGGCAGAAATAGAAGAAAAAGCATGGCTGGGCCCATAGTGCAGACTGCACAAGAGGTGCCAGATTCTACATGGTGACCACGGTTTGAAGTCCCAGCCCAGTCAGCTTGAAACACTCCAGGCACATATGTGAGTGCCCAAGAACAAACAGGCTTTAGCCAACTGGAGAAAGGAGATCACAGCATGACCAGACCCTCTGGAGGGTGTCTCTCTCTCTCTCTCTCTCACACACACACACACACACATACACACACTTATTCTCTCAGTCTCAAATGTGTGTATTCTATTATGGAAAAAGCAATCTGGTGGACCAGCAGGTAGTGAGGAGGTTAAAGCAGCTGGATCCCACATGGCCGACTGTACCAGATCAAGTACCAGATCAAGCAGCTTGAAAAACATATCAAATGTGTGTGTGTGCATGCCCTAAATTCCTAGAGAATGGAAGAGAAGATATTGTAAGCAGGCCATCCCCCTAACAGCAAGTGATTTCACTTTCCCTTTCTCTCTTTCTCTCTCCGGAGAGCACACACACCCTATAGCAAGCTAAAAAGGAAAAGAGAGAGAAGAGAAGAGAAGAGAAGAGAAGAGAAGAGAAGAGAAGAGAAGAGAAGAGAAGGGAAAAAAGAAAAGAGAGAAAAGGGGATAAAAAGAAAAGGAAAGGAAAGAAAAGAAAAGAAAAAGGAAAAGCAATCTGGCAAACATTGAAAACAAGGATGGTAAAGATCTTAGGGAGCAACAGAAAGAAAGACAGAAACCATTCAGGTTAGGCAGTTAGAAGAGGGCTGAATCAAGGGACTCTGAGCATTAGGGAGGCTGTTCTGGCAGTTTTCCGAGAGTGGGAGGTCTGAGACTGTTTCAGTGTAAAATGGCACTGCCTGCAGGATCTGCCAGTCTGAACTTGAACAGTAGACATGCAAGTCTGCACCTCATCAGCAGCAGGGGAGCTAAGGTAGAGCTTGGACAGGGAGCACAAGAATCAGTACGGAGCTAACCAGAAAACTCAAGGCAGCTGGAAATGCCTGGAAGGTTATCCACATGTCTAGACTGGAGCAAAGGTGTAACTTAACCAGGCTGCTCCAGGGGAAAGGTGCCACAGAAACAGAAACAGGTGAGGCCCAGGCCACCAAAGCCCAGTCTGAGAACAAGGCATCTCTGATTCTTCTTTGGCTTCAAGGCAATTGCATACATCAGAGCTTGAGTGGAATTTCTTTGTGACTGAAGCCTCAGGGGCCTTCCCTGTACCAGGCTGGAACAGAGCGTGGTTACCCCTTCCTCTGGAGAGCAACTGCTACTGGTCACTCTGCAACTCAGGACCCAGTAAGGACATCCTCTTCTGAATCACTCTGTTCTCTGCTGTAAAGAAAAATAAATCCTTGAGGGTATTGCCCTTATTTGCTACCTGAGCTTCCCTTAAAGTGCCTGTCCTGAAGAAAATCAATCAGCTTTTAGCTGGGCCCATCCCTCAGCCCTGTAAGTCACAAATTATAGGGATATACTAATTTTTGCAAACAAGCTCTGGTAACCTGTACTTACAATCAGTGCCAGGAAAAGTCAGTTACGTTGTGGCAAGGAGGGGTTCAGCTGCCCACCTACATGGTTTCTGAGCATCTTCTAAAGGAGGGTTTTCTCTCTACAATCACCCCTGAATTACCATTCATTGTCTTAATGAGCTGGTTGCTAATAGGAATGTGTCATAAACCTCAAGTTTGTTAGGACAGAAAGATGATGAGAAGCTCTGCTTTGGAATAATCAGGCATCTCCCCCCTTGGCCTTGCATTACAGAAAGTTGCCTGGCCTGCTCCAGGCAGCCCAACCTGCTCTGGCAGGATCTTGATACTTGTAATTTTTTGGCTTGCTCCCTACTCAATGGAAGTTGGATAATGAAGCCTATGTCTCTTTAACTTTAGTTTCTGCCAACCTTGACCAAGAAGACCAGTTAATAAATAGCCATATGTTGTCTAAAATAGCATGTGAGACTTAAGTCTATGGAAAGATAGGAAGATAGAACTCTAACCAGATGAGTTTTAGTAGAGATAAATGTGAACTCCACTTTGGGCCAAAAAATCAATTGTACATCTCTCTTCTTGAGCAGGAAGCTTTGTTCAAACAGGAACTCAATGAAACAGGCTGAGAGGTTTGATTCACTCTTCATTCAAGAAATGACAGTAACATGATTTTATTTTTTAATTGTGGACTTAGATGTATAGTCTCAACTAGATTAAAGAAGGAAGATAATAGCTTCTCTGCTCTCTTATTCGTTTTAGTCTAGAGCACTACACTACAGGTGAAGTCCAGGCCACCACTGTCCAGAACCAAAACTATTCTATGGAGATTCTAGAAGAAATTGGTAATAGTTGGGCTGAACAAAAAAGACTTGGGGGTGATGAGAGATGTTTCTAATAGTCATTTTCAAGTATTTGAAGGACTGTTCTGTTAAAAAGGAACTAGATGTGTTTGTTGTGTTTCTGGAGCTCAGAACTAGGATCAGTGAGAGGAAAGTAAAGGGACAAAGACTTCGTCTCAAAATGAGAAGAAAATGTCATTTCTGTTCTTTTTTAATGGGAACTCTATACTTATTTTATTTTTGGAGTATTTTCCTCTTTTTTTTATTTATTTGTTTTTCTTGTTTTATTCACATTTTATCAGTGTACACCTTTGTAGTTTACAAAAGGAATCTTCCCAGCATTAATACTCTACATATTAGTCCAGTCAAAGATATTACCTACCATACACATCATCCTTAACATGTAATTTTACACTTTCATGTCTGTTAAATGTTTTGTTTTTTCTTTCCTCCCAACCCTGATTCCTCCTCTCTGATCCCCCAATGCCCACCCTTCTCCCACACTATCTCTAGTATCCACAGTTGCTATCCATGCCTTTATATCTTCCAATCTTCCATTTCTATCATGGAATACAAACATTAGATATGTATTAAGTAGGGACATATAATGCTTCTCTTTCATAATCTGGCTTGCTTAACTAAGCCTTAAAACTTTCATATTTATCCCCTATCAAATGCTAGGGTCTCTTTTTTTTTTATGCTGAATAGTATCCCATGGTGCATATCTACCACATTTTTTCAATCCATTCATCTGTTCTTAGACATTGGGTTGATTCCATGTCTTAGCAATTGTGAATAATGCTGAAATAAACATGGATGTTCTAGTGTTTTTCCAACTGAGTGTATTCTATTCTCTGGGTAGATACCCAAGAGTGGAGTTGCTGGATCATATAGTAGTTCTATTTGTAGGTTTTTCAGGAACCTCCATATTGTTCTCCACAGTGGTTGCAGTAATTTAAATTCTCACCAACAGTGTAGGAGAGTTCCCTTTTCACCACAGCCTTGCCCCCATTTCTCATTCTTTATTTTTTAAATCAGCCAGCTGAACCCCTCCTTGCCACAACTTCACTGACTTTTCCTGGGACTAATTCTAAGTATACATTGCCAGAGCTTGTTTGCAAAAATTAGCATATTTCTATAGTTTGTGACTTACAGAGTGAAGGGATGGGCCCAACAAAAAGTTCATTTATTCTCTTCAGAACAGGCACTTTAAGGGAAGTTAGCCATATTGACTAGGGTAAGGTGGTATTTTATTGTGGTTTTGATTTGCATCGACTTTATAAGGGATGCTGAGCTTTTTTTTATATGCTTTTTGGCTGTTTATATGTCTTCCTTGGAGAGTTGTCTGTTTAGCTCATTTCCCTATCATTTAATTGGATTGATTATTTTTATATTTTAGGTGAGTTGCTTTAGTTCCCTGCATATGCTGGTTACCAGTCCCTTATGGAAGGCATAGTTTTTAAGCACATTCTCCCATTCCAACGGTTGTTTGTTCATTTTAATTATTGTTTCTTTTACTGTGCAGAAACATTTTAACCTGATGTAATGCCACTTATTTATTTTGGAGGTTATTGCCTGTGCTTTGGGGGTTATATTTAAGAAGTATTTGCCAACTTTGATATCTCCAAGAGTTTCAAAAATTCAGAACACTTCATGAATTTGCATATCATCTTTGCTCAGAAGCCAGTAAATTTCTAATAGTCATAAGTATTTAAAAATTAAAGGAGCTGTTCTTGGAGGTAATGAGGCTGTAGCTGGCTACATTCAAGCCATGGAGTCCAGTTTACAGACAGGCTGTAGAAGGTGTTGTGTACCCTGGAGATGGTTCAAGGAGGTGACTTCTGCAGTCACTTTTGGCATACTAGTAAAGTGCCTTGTAGTGGGTGTGTTTTTAGCAGCATATTCAATAATGCAAGTGCCAAGATGCAAAAGGGGTGGAGTTAAAATATCAAGTTAAGTCTTCTGTGAAAGTCTTCTGTAGCTGTGCATCGACCAGCAATGCTGCTTTGGTCCACACAGCATTCCTGTGTTCAAACCATTACAACGTTTTTGTCCAGATCTCACAAAGGGAAAGAATGGACCTCATTGCAAAATCAGATTTGGATTTCAAAGTTAAACTGAAGTTATCTTTGAGTACAATTAAAAAAGGATATGTCAAAATTAAAACCATTGTTAAAATTAATCAAAGATTTAGAAAGGTAGAATGAACTTCAGAGCTGAAAATTACTGATTTAAACAATTGTTCTCACATTTTAAACTACATAATGAGCTAAAAATTATGAAGCCTCAGAATATAGCTGTAAAGAGTAGTCTAAAACCAAAGTCAGATTGAAATGTTTTAGCTTTCAAAACTAAAAAGCAGAACAATTACTCCCTACAAAATGGTATAGGAAGAGGTTTCTGACCCTTGCTAATTGTTTTATTATTCTTCAGAGGGGCATACTGGCAGCATTTCCCAGGGTTTTCAGTAATTACTCTCCATTCAATATCAGAAGAATTACAATAATTCTACATGGGATATACTTGTGCCCTTTGGATGCAAAGCCTTTAGAGAAATGAAAAAACAACTTAAAGTAAATTAGCAGGAAAATTATCATAGTTACTGTTTATTTCAGGGTTCCATATATCAGAGGCTAATTATACATTGTATGTTACATTTTCTTGGAGGTATTCGTAATATATTTCTCATGCTGATCAACAAATGTGCCAGTTTTTAGGATCCTTTATGAAGTGAAGTTTGAACTTTTCCGATTGCCTCTTTGTGTACAGACATGCATCACTTCATGCTCACCAGAGTCCTTGACGCCATGGTATTTAGTTAGGCATTATGATGCTTACATGTCTATATCTATAAGGCTTTGGTTCTTCTATTTTTTTTTTATATTACATAAGCTTTCTCAAAGTCTTTTTTATACTTAGGCAAGACAAAGATCCATGAGAGAAGAAAATGAGGACCGGAATTACATGGCTATTCAGGGACTGGGGGGTCTTTTTTGTTTTTGTTCTTATTTTTGTTTTTGCTCTAGGGCATGCGCACTCATTGAAGAGAGACAGACAGAGAGAGAGAAAGTAAGAAATCATTCCCTCTCCCATTCCCACCCCCAGTGGAGATGGCCATCATAATTCCTTCTCCTCCATTTTCCTCTCGAGATTTTGGGCATGCACGCACATGTGCCTGGCATGACTTTCAAGCTGCTGGTCCAGGACTCAAACCATACAGTCAGTCATGTGGGACCCTCCAAAGTACCTGCTTGCTGACCTCTGGGGAGTCTCTTTGGATGGAGCCTTAGCAGCTTTCAGTCAGTGTTTTAATAATCAGCTGCCTCTACAGAACCTCCTTTAGACTTTGAACAGCAGACATGTTCTGCAACATACGCATGGACTCAGGGGAGGGGGTTGCTAGCTACAATACCATGAGTGAGAAATGGACACCTTGCCTAAAACATGCTGCTTACTTCTCACCAATGTTTCTCCTCAGGGGCTGGGGATCTGTATTTGTGTCCTTTTTTCTTTCTTTCTTTTTTTTTTTTTTTCTCTTTTCTTCTTTTGTTTTTTAATTGAATTTAGAGCAAAAGTCTTGTTGTTTTTGTTTTTGCCTTAGGGTATGTGTGCTCATCCAAGAGAGACAGAGAGAAAGTGAGAGCCTGTCTCTACCCCCCCGAGGGGATGGCCATGCTGCAGTCCCCCCTCTACCCCCCCCGAGGGGATGGCCATGCTGCAGTCCCTTCTCTTCCATTCTTCTCTCAGGATTTTGGACAGGCACATACATGCATCCGGTTTTCAAACTATCAGGTCCAGTGCTTGAACCACAGTTGGGCATGTGAGAGTCCAGCACATAACCAGTGTACCACTTGCTGGCCCCAGAAGATTTATTTTTTTTAAGTCTTATTTCAACCAAACATTACAAAGAAATTAAGATACTTAATGACCTGTCAATTTGGTTGAATAGATGCTCATTTTTAAAAATGTTTTAAAATACAACTAGCATGAATATTAGTCATGATAAAATGAAAGATTTCTAATCAAAATGAAATATGTATGCACAGTGTGCTTCCATTTTTTAAAAGAATTATTTTATTTATTTAATTCCACTTTTGTTATTATCATTTTTTTAATTTGACCAGAAAGAGAAAGAAAGGGAAAGTAAGATTGCAAACCACCAGGTCTGGATCTCAAACCATGGTCTGCCATGTCGGAGTCCAGTGCTCCAAACACCAAATCACCTGCTGACCTCATGATTTAATTTTTTTAAAAGTGGTTTATGTTTATTTTTAGAATACTGAAAGGAATGTACCAAAATATTAATCAGAATACTATATACAACATGATCTTCTGTTTTTTTTTTTTTACTTTGCTCTTAATATTTCTCATATTTTCTAAAATGTGCATTTGTTTGTATTATCATCAGGAAGGGAGGGAGAGAGATGGAATCTACTCATTAGGATTAGTATTAAAACAAACACACTTGCTGGAAGATTATGGAAGTCAATAACGCATAGTGTGTTGCAAATATGTATAGGTAGAATATTTGACATGCTGTTCAGTCAATATAATCTAACACCTCATTAATGAGTCCTAATTACTGTGAGCTAATGACAAGCTAACCCTTCTCCAAATCTAGGCCACTTACAAATCCTTTTACAAATTTGCAGTGACCAGGACCAGCAGTTAGCATAATGGCTATGTCCCTGAACTCCCATGTAGTTGACCGCGGTTTGAATCCCGGACCTGGTGACTTAAACTCACACTGGGCATGTGTGCGTGCGTGCCCAAGATCCCGAGAGGAGAATGGAGGAGAAGGGATTGTGGCGTGGCCATCCCCCCTCGGGGGTGATTTCTCACTTTCTGTCTCTCTGTCTCTCTCTGTCTTTTGGGCGAGTACATGTGCCCTATAGCAAAAACTTCTCCCCCCCCCCAAAAAAAAAACAAACAAACAAAACAAATTTGCAGTGACCTCAAGAAAGGATGGTGAAAACTTTTTTCCTGAACATTAAGGTACAGCCTCAGGAACAATAGATTTTTTTTACATAAAGGAAGATATGCCAACAGTTAGACTAGAGTTAAACCAATAATACGCGGTCCCTGAAAATGCTTTGTGTAGGAGGGACAGGGGAGGAGCGTGCCTCTTTAAAAGAACCCAACAGGTTACGCATCAATTGCTTTCAGATAATCAACATCTCAGAACATGCTGTTACTCATGGTATAAAGTATTGACAAAATAAGTAATGATTTGTTTTCCTTTTTGGATTGTATACTAAGATTACTTGCATTTCTGTCTTTCTTTTTCATTCCTTAGCGCATGATTGCAAATACTGCCAGAACGGTGAGGTACTACAGAAGCCAGCCCTTCAGTAAGTTAAATGCTGTTGCCTGCTGCAGTGTACATCTTGGTGATTAAAGCCTCTTCAGTGAGGCCACTGAAACACTCTAAGGATCTGACAGTATTTGATTGTGTCAGAGACACTTAGGAACGTGAATTCCATGGGAGACAGGCCTTGAGTGTCAGGAATTTTTTTTTTTTTTGCCATAAAATTAGAAAATAGTCACAGGAATATCTTAAATGAATTTTAAGAGAATTAACTTGCTCTTCGTAGTGTGGCTAGAGACAACTAAAGCATGATTACCAACGAATCCTGCCTCAGACCAGCTCTCTGTATGACTCACTGCTTGGTGTTGAGAAACCCGTATCAACTCTTGATGACTCATCCCTGTCGTTTATAAACTGGGAAAGATAATATTTATTGTCTCTCAGTGTGTCGCAAGAATGCATTAATGTTTATAGCACATTTATAGAAGTCCCATAGCAGGGTTTTGTATTATGTTTCTAGTATTCCCAGGTGAATTTGAAGTGCGCTTTTTCTATCTGAACATGCATCACAAGAACTGGAACAATGTAATGCTTTAATATAAAAAATATTACTACTAATAAATAATAATTTTAATCTGTTGGGAGTTAAGTTGCATCATAGCACCAGATGGTCATGTCAGACCAGATTTCCTGTCTCCTCTGGTCTGGGACTTTGGGTGGGAGGTGGAGCTTTGGCTCCTGTGTCTGGCCTGAGAGTAAGGAGGTGGGTCCTACGAAGTTTTATGTTAATTTCACTGTGTGAGTCACTTGAAGAAATTTGGCTCATTAGCTCAACTTGATAATAAGACATGAACATGACTATGAGGCCATCAGTACCATCCCCTCTAATAAACCTAGCTAAGAGACTGAAAGGGCCTAGGTTTATTCACTAGAGCTGTGTGCTCTTCTGAGCACAGGACTGGCCCAAAGCCACAATTTGCTAACATGGGATGGATGCCAGAACTCTAAATGTTCATTTTTTTAATGTACAGGGGAAAAAAAATCTAGGAAAAATTATTTTGACTTGGGAGCAAGTAGACCTTTAAAAGATTAATTCAAATGATTGTGGCTTCTCTGACTTCTAAAAAGAGAATAGTCTTGCATATCATCAATTATTCCTTATGGATTCTGCCAGAATTAAAGTGTCTCATATCTCTTCATCTGGTATGTTTAAAGACATGATCATAAAGCAGTTGTACCAGTGAAAATGAGAATAGATAAGTGGTACTGGTTACAACAGGGGTTCATAATCTAGAATCCATGGCTCTTCAGGGGAGTCCAGGAAATTTCTGAAATTATATGTGAAGTCTTATGTGCTTGAGAGAGTTTGTAGCACTGGGAAAATTCTCAAGTTCTAAGAACCTAAGGACCATGACAGAATATACTTTGTTCCATGAACCTCTTTGCAAATAAAGTCTACATTCTCCTACATCTTCTCCTAGATAAATGGGGGAGGGGAGGGTGGAGCGGTAATATTTTTTTTCTCCACTGCATTTGTTGAAGTTATCAGTAGCTGCTGGTAAACAACAGCTGCTCAGCTCCGAAGTCAACCATCTATAGATAAAGCTATAGGAATAGATTCATAAACATTGTGGGCATATGTACAATGTAATTACAGTATATTGTACATGCAGAGTACACAGCCAGTGGGAAGCAGAGGAAATTAAACACAATGTGTTCTGCAGTTCACTGTGGTATTATTTATATGTGATAATTATACTGATGAGTTTCTTCTTACAGTGAGTAGGAGCCTTTGTATCTTCTCTCTGCTTTTCTGTGTTCAGACCTCCGTGCTCCCCTTCACCCTTTACACAGATGGCATTCTGATTGTCTCTGAGAGTGGTGTGGAGCCCTAACAGGAGCCACCAGACTGCAGAAAGCAGTGTGCTACAGCAGAAAGAATGCCGA
>NW_006159807.1:4444884-4447779 GCF_000334495.1 Tupaia belangeri chinensis | reverse complement strand
CTGAAGCCCAGCCTCCGCCCCAGCCACACTCAGTGTCCCGCTAGACCAGAGGCCCTGCATCAGGGATCTAGGGCACAGATGCAGCCCCACAGACCATGGCAGGGGCATTAGTTCTAAACAGAACAGTTAAGTCTAAACAAACTGAGCAGTTGTCCCTTTCATTTTGAAATAATGTCACCATTAAAAAATGGAAAGACTTCACAAGGAAGAGATCCAGATTTGGCAACTCTCGGCACAGAATCCACCTGGCACCAACCCTCAGGAGCTAAGTAGTCACTTTTGTAGGGACCTCTGCTTCCCATTCGTCGCTGTTGAATTTGGCCTTCCTCATTCATGTATATTCTCTGTGTAGGACGGTGAGCCTTGGAGTCTTCGTTCAGCCCTGGTTTTAATGAAATCAGATAACTTCTCTCATAGTTCAGTTGCTCACATGCTTGGGGTATGGATCAGCATAGAATGATGCCTGGAGTTTCAGAACAAGTAGCATCAGAGGACTGAAGGTCTTGCAGAAGTCATAAAAACCAAGCTACAAGTTAGGATGTGTTTGAATATGGACGCAATCTGTGTAGCCATGCTGTATATTATATGCAAGAGAGGGATCAGGACTTGCTAGTCATCCCAGCTTGCTTCAGTTTAGCGCAGGTATTAAGTGCTTTTGTGAAGAGCTAATGAAAACGATGTCTTTTGACATTAGTCCTCATATGGATCCAAGAAGGAGACACACAGAACAAGACCCAAAGACAGGGTTGGTACAGGAAACAATTTGAAACTATAACCAAAACTTATCAGGCAGGTGCTTTCCTTTTTATTTGGCGCTCCTCCCCCCGCCCCCAACATGCAATGTGTAGGAAAATGAACAAAAGAAGTGATTCCAGGGAAGAAAAAAAAATTGGAGGGTAGGAGGAGGAGATAGCACAACCAAGGGAACATTTCCTTGCAAGTGGTATGTTGAAAGGTCTTGATGGAACCCAGGCTCCGGTGATAAATGTAATAAGTAATTGGACAAAATAACAGTGCATCTTATATGCATATGTTACACAATGCCAATTCTACCCTCTCCTCTTTCAACAGATCCCGATGCAGCTCAAGCTAATAAGAACCATCAGGATGTCCGGAGTTATGTACGGCAATTAAATGTGATTGACAACCAGAGAACTTTATCACAGATGTCACACAGATTAGAGCCTCGTCGACCATAGATGTTTAAAGTGCTCAGAGCCATAGTTTGTCTCTGGTCCATAATTTTTCAAAAATGCCATTTATGCTACTACTAGGCCAGTAGACAATTCTACAAAATGAGCAAAAACACATCCTGAGACACCTCAGGGCTGCCTTCAGCTTACCAGCCACACACAAGAGAAGAAGTGATTTGACTTGCATACAATTTACAAGCCTAGCTTAGGAACCCCCAGTTTGCACTCAACCTATTTCATTTCCAATTGTGCCATCTTTTGCGCTGACACATTAAATAAGACCCACCTGAAGAGTTTGGTAGAAATACCATTGCCAAGAGAACTGTCAAGCCCCTGACATTTTTTCTCAGAGTATTTATGGAAAGAGATGTGCTACAAATGGGTCTGATTTGGATATACTGGTGAAAATATGTCATAATTTTTCATCTCAGCATCTTGATATGGAGGATCATGGGGTTTGGGAAAGCTGTTGAGGAATTCATGTAAGTCCAAATTATAGGTTATATTCTTCCATCTTCTTAGTCTTACCTCTGAAAAAAATAGAACCTGACCACATTACTATAAAACATTATGGCTATTTCTGTAATTTAGAGAGGACTGGCCTGTAATTTCTGAATGACATAAAGGAATATTTATGTTTACAATGTGACTTTTTAAAATTTGCAAATCAGGATTACATACATAAGAATTCCACTGAGAAACGCTAAGATTCTTAAAATTGCCAGCATTAAGATAAAAAAAATAAAATTCAGAAGAGCACAATATGCACAAAACATTTTTCAAAATTGAAATATTTTTCCTGGGCATTAAAAAATCTTTACTATTGGCTAAAAATGTATTGTTACTGATAAAAAATATTTTCTGGATTTAAATGTTATTACAAATATCTTAATTTTCAGCAATTGTTTTGCACTTTCGAATAGATTGTAAATAGTTCATTCAATTGATGGTATAGAGTTATTTATTTGCTACATAATAGAGATTGTGCCAAATAATTACTTTTTATTTATTTTATTTAGTATGTAATTTTGGAGTACATTTTTTTTCCATTTCACAATTAGACTACATTTAATGTGTAGGAATTGTATGTATGTATATCTTCTGTAAATAGCATCTAGTGTCTTCACTAAATATAATTATTGACAAGAATTGCTTGAGTTGTTCTCAATTTTTGTAGTATGGGAGGGCCACCATTTGGTATGGTGGGATACTAGATTATTTTTAATGGAACTAAAATGTATATACTATTAAATTAACCCTATTAAAGTGCACAATTCAGAGATTTTGTATATTCACAGGATCATATAACCATCCTCACTAACTTCCGAATGTTTCCACCCTAAAAGAAAAACAATACTCAGTAGCAGCCACTCTTCCTTCTCTTCTTCAATCCCTGGCAACCACCAATCTGATTCCGTCTCTATGGATCTACTCTGAATATTTCCTATAAATGGAATCATATGCTATGAGCCCTTTTGTGTCTGGTTTCTCTCACTTACTGTAATGTTTTCAAGGTCCTTCCATGTTATAGTTTTATCAGTATTTCCTTGCTTTTCATGGCTGAGTAATATTTCATTTTATGAATATATGACATTTTGTTTATCCACTTATCAGTCAATGGGCATTTGGTTGCTCTTTCTGCTTTTTGGCTATCAGGGATATTGCTAAGAAGGAGTACTGGATTTCTGACTTGCATGGGATG
>NW_006159807.1:4438863-4444744 GCF_000334495.1 Tupaia belangeri chinensis | reverse complement strand
AGACTTTATGCCATTTCTCAGTGACTTAAGCAGTTTGTAAGTATAAGGTAAAGAGAGTTTCAAAAGTCTTTAAATTCCAGACATGCCTGTATTTTTTAGTAAGTCAGCATTTTCCAGAACATGTTCCAGGTTAGACTAGCCTCACAGTGTACATGCTGTTCTCCAAAGCATAAATACAAAGCGAGGACAAGAAAATCAAGATGCTATCTTCAAATACGTTTGAGAACCTCTGCAAAATATATGCCATTCTTAGAAGTGATTCTCAGGATCGATTAACACCTTAAAGGCTCTGAGAAGTCCTATGGTCACCCCCTCTTGACATGAACAATTAAAGCCTGCTTTGAGAAATGCTAAAGCAAGCAAATGTCTTTCTGTGTTCATTTCGATATTATTTCAAGAGTCTCACAAGTGTGCATGTATGGAGAGGTTGAGGGAGTTGGGCTTCATAAGGAGATTATCCATGGGGAAATGGTTCCTGTGCTAAGCAGAGGACAAGGTGTTCCAAGCCAAGTCAAGTACAATGCTGGGACTTAGTAGACAATAAAAAAGCACTGAACAAAGTCATTATAGTTCTTAAAGTCATTATAGCTCTGCATCTCACTGCAGTCGCTGGAGCCACTCACTATGTGTCCTTTGGTGCCTGACTTGCATCTCACTGCCTGATAGCAACACCAGCTGCAAAGTTCTCAACATTATATATTTTTTCTTTTCGAGATGCTTTACAAAGACAATAAGGGAAGTGATCGCCCTTTCCCTGGGCATCTTGCTCGTTTCACTCCTCTTTATTTCTGCCTTACTTAAAAGCTAGTCTCCTACGTACTGCAGCACCTTTCCCCAATTTCCATGGTGACCGACAACTTATGACCCTATTTTAATTTAGTTTCAACATTATTCAAAATTAGTATATATTCTCTCATGTATACTGCCCTTGGTATTCCAAGTGAGAATAACTATTGCTGTACTTAATAAAGATAAGAGTTTTTAATTATGTGTGGCTTCTATGGAAATGCATTCAACTCCATTATTCAAGGGAGCCCGATGAAGTAAAATAATTCATACGCTAAAAATGTAGAGTCGTAGCCCAGCAACCTTTCCTGAGGCGGGAGATGCAGTTAATATCTTAAAACTTGCAAACAAGCCAAAAGAAAATGAGATGCCTGCAGGGTCACAAGAAGGATAATGAGGTTTGCTGGAAGATGTGAAAAAGAAGAAAGACTGTTTTTACCAAAAGCGCCTGTAGAAAATTATACGTGTAAGTGTTTAAGATGCCTACTTAGCAAGGTCACTGGCTAGTGTATGGGAGCTAAGCTTTTCCAGCAATTTTGAATACCATGCAGGTTAAATATGTGACTCGAATTCAATGGCATTTCCTCTTAAGATATGAATGCAGATCAATGACTACCAGTGTGAGAAAATTAAAAGAAGTGTCATTCAAGTTTCAAATTGTGCTTCTCATTAAAAAAAAAAGAGAGAGAAGTCAGCATAGAATATACACTGTAGTAAAATGAACCTCTACTTTGAATAGCATTTCTTTTACTGTTAATCTAAAATATATTACATCTCCTGCTCCAAAGTAATCTTTATTTGTCCATATTGAAGAATGTGGTGTTCGATGAGTGGGTCAGAGCATTCCTTATAAACTAGAGAAGAATCTTAAACTTACATATTGTTGATCATTTCTTTGTTCATTCATTAGCAATGATTGGCTGAGGATCTTACTGAGTACTGGGCCCTCTATAGAGTCAGGAGTCAATGGTGAGAAAAATTAGAGCAAGTCCCTGCTCTCCTGGAGCTTATCCAGTGGGAGAGAGAAAACTTGGATCAAATCATCTTATCAACAAGTGAAAATGCTTCCAAGGAAGTTGATGGTGTTACAAGAGTATGTAATAGGGGCTTTAACCTGATCTGAGGCAGGAAAATGTTTCCTGTGGCTAAGAGGAGGAGAGGACCTCCTAAGCAGGAAATAATATCAGGAGTGAAGGATAGAAAGCTCACTGTGGCCAACAAAAAGTGCAGTGTCCGTGCTCCAAGATGTGCCGGAGAGCAAAGAGGAGCTCCAAGCATGCAAATCCTACCAGCCTCTTTAAGGAGCTCTATCTTTTCCCAAAGAGCAATGGGAAGCCATTGAAGGGCTTGGGGCAGAAGGTCATCTTTGTAATGGTGAACCGGGAGGGCAGGGTTACTGCTTTGTGCTTCCCACACTGCCAGTGGCCGTTGGTAAGCACCATCTCTAATTCCTTTATTACTGGATCATGCAAGCGTACAGGTAGGGCAGAGAGAGCTGTGGGTAATGGCGAATAAGTAAAAGTGGCAGTCCAGATACCCACAGAGTCAAACATCAATTCTATTTCAGATAAATATGGAGCCACACACTGTGTGTCCTTTTGTGCCTGACTTGTGTCATTCAGCGTCATGTTTCCAAGGTTTTTCTATGTTATGCATGTCTCAATATTTCCCACCTTTGAAGGCTGAATAATTATTCCACTTTTATGAAGATACTATATTTTCTTTTCCATTCATCCATTAATGGATTTGGGGGTTATTTTCACCTTTTGGTTATTATGAAGAATGATGCACAAATATGTTTGAGTCTTAGCTTCCCAATTCTTTTGGGTGTGTACCTAGAAATAGGATTGCTGAATCATACAATGATTATCTTTTTTAAGTTTATTTCTTCCATGTGAAAGGGATACAGAGACAGACAGACAAGTACTCCTAACAGAGTCTTCACGCTATGACCCACCCTTGGGCTCAGCCAGCCCAGAACACAGGCATGCACACGTGTACTCAGTGGGCTCAAGGAGGACCCAGGATGCAAAAACAAGATCTTTCTCATGGGACCAGTGTGCAGCATTACTGCAGTGCCATAGCTTGGTCTCATGTTTAATTGGGAAGGGGGTCGGGGAACTGCCATACTGTCTTCTATAGGGGCTACATCATTGTAGGGGTTACATGGAAATCTGATGTCCTATGTTATCACTTTCAGACTGCAGCTCTGACTATAACACAAAGTATTATAGTGTTCAGTATGTGGGCGTTTAAGTGACAGCAAGCAGTCTTCATTTGCCAGTATGCCCTCTGCTGACAAGGCAATCGAGTCCCGGAAGTTGGTCCTCCTTATGGCTGTTGATGGACGTACCAGGCTCCTGTTGCCTATGTGACACTACAAGATGGGAGGAGTGGAGGGAATGCTACTAGTCCCAAGAGTACAAGGGCGTGGGAATGGGAAGAGTGCCTGCCTTGCTTGGCTCCTTTGCAAGTGCTTGTCAGGCAGCTAGGGGAGGTCAAGGATGCTGCTACAGGAAGCCAGGATCTTCACTCCTGGGGCAGTTCAAGCTTGGAAAGATTGCGCCTAGGCACCAATACAAAGGCAAGTAAACACAAGTCACTGTGTTCACTGGCGCTGGTGATCTCTCCAGATTTGGCAGAGAAAGTATCTAGGGCAGAGCGTGTGAGAGGTGCCTGATTCCACACTGATCTCCTCCCCTCAGCCCCCTCAGGGAAGGTTCAGACTCATGGGAAGAGTCAAGAAGAGTAAATGATGGAGGACTAACATAAGAGAAAAATGAGGGGCCAGCAGATGACATAGTGGTTATGTCCCTGGACTCCCACATGGCTGACTGCGGTTCAGATCCCGAACCCACTGGCTTGGAAATTATGCCAGGTGAGTTCATGTGTGCCCAAGATCCCGGGGTGGGGAAAATGAAAGAGAAGGGATTGCAGTATGGCGGGAGATAGAAAGAAATGGGGAAAAAAGTTGACAGAAAATTAATCAGAATAGGTTTTAGCAACACCAGAAACTAAAAGGAGATTGGAAGACCTTCGTCTAGTCAACACCAGAAAAAAAAAGGAGATTGGAAGACCTTCGTCTAGTCTCCATGTCTTCCCATAGATGGAGGCAGAGGACGAGTCCCCAGGGTGACAATATCAGAGACCTACCAGGAAGGGAGGAGAATACGTGGCTGCAGGCAGAAATCCTGATAATTTAGGGTAGAGGGCAGACTGACATTTCCCTCTCCCTAGCAGGCAGAGTAGCTAGAAAAAAAAAAGGAGATTGGAAGACCTTCGTCTAGTCTCCATGTCTTCCCATAGATGGAGGCAGAGGACGAGTCCCCAGGGTGACAATATCAGAGACCTACCAGGAAGGGAGGAGAATACGTGGCTGCAGGCAGAAATCCTGATAATTTAGGGTAGAGGGCAGACTGACATTTCCCTCTCCCTAGCAGGCAGAGTAGCTAGAGACAAGGAGACAGGGCAGCCCCGGGGAACAGGCTCTGCACTAGCCAAGATGCAGTAACTCTAGAAGGATAAAGAAAGAGGTGAGTCACTGGAAAGGTAAACCGTATCAGCAAGTCTGTCAGTTGCTGTGTGTGTTAGTTGAGGCTCCTTAGAGAAACGGAATTAATGGAATGAGCCAATTCCTTAGAATAAATTTCCGAAGGAGGTGGCACTGTTTTGTTCTATTTTTAGATAGTGTGCACGCTCGCTCAGGTGGTAGAGAAAGAGAGAGAGAAGAGTACCCCGACAGGGTCTCATCATACTGTGGTCCCCTTCCCCTCTTTCTCCAGGCCCTCAGGATTCTGGGTGCCTGCATGCACTGGCTGTTTTTAAGCTAAGTCCGGAATGAAATGTGTAGTCTACTGTGTGACTTCTGTCTCACAGGGTGCTTGTCTTACTGCTGCACCACAGTGACTGGGAGATCTATTATAAGGAATTGGCTCACATGACTATGGAGGTGGGCAAGTCTTAATCTGCAGTGTGGGCCATCAGGTTCAAGATCTAGGAAAGTCAATGGTGCAGTTCCAGTATAAAGGCCTATACGTGGAGACATAGGAGAGCTGATGGTACAAAGTCCAAAGGCAGCCTGGTAGAGAATTCCCTCTTGCTGGGGAAGGCCAATCTATTCAATGCCTTCACTTGATTAGATGAGGCCCACCTACATTATAGGGTAGTTTGTTTTTCCCAAAGCTCATTAACTTGTTTTCTTTTTCATACTTTGAACTTTTTCCCGATATTACTTTTTTAAAGAATTACTTATTTAATTTTATTAATTATTATTATTATATTTTAATTTGTTATAGGACATGTGCACTCATGAGAAAGAGAGAGAGAGAGGGACAGTGAGAAAGCAAGTCACCATGTCTGAGCCACAACTGACCAAGTGGGTTTCCATGTCTTAACCACCATGTCACCTGCTGGCCCCACTGATTTAAATGTTAATCTCATCCAAAATTCCTTCCAAGTAGGCACATAAAATTAAAAATTAAAAATTATTCATAACAGTGTAAAATTAAATGACTGGAAACAACAACCATGCGTTCATGGGTCAGCTGGGCACTTTTGCCCCTAGTCTGAGCCAGATGTGGCAAATCAGGCCTGGGCTCAGCCAGGCTTTTTGTGGTCAGCCAGTCTAGGATGGTCTCCGAAGGAACAGTTTACCTCTGCTCCTTAAAGGCCTTCATCTTTCAGCAGGGCAGCCTGGGCTATTCACCTGCTGGCTGGGACAGGATCCCAAGCAAGAGCGCACGAGGACCAGGCTCAGGGCAGGCATACCATCCCTTCTGCAGCACACTGCCAGCCAAAGTGTCACCAGGCCAGCCAAGAGTTCAAGGACAGAGAAATAATTCCTTATTGCCAAAGTTGTCGATACAGGAAAGAGAACCCTCTGCTGGGCTGAGGGAAGTATATAATCTGAGTGGCCCGAAGTCTTGCTCCTCTTGTTTTTCAGGCCTGATGCTGCCAGATGTTTAAAACGCTATTCCAGAGTGACTCTAGCAGCTCTTGGGAAAGGCACCTAGAATAGCAGAAAGGTAATGGGCTTGAAAACCAGACAGACTGAATCAGGGCCACCTCAGGTGCGTACAGCAGCTTTGTGTGTAGG
>NW_006159807.1:4419439-4438832 GCF_000334495.1 Tupaia belangeri chinensis | reverse complement strand
CAACGCTTTACACTAGTCAGTCCCGCCCCACTGGAGAGCTTTCTCCCAACCAGGATTCCTCATGTGCCAAGCCTGTTCCAGGGTACGTGCAGCCCATCACCGTGAACTTGGCCCAGTGTGTTAACACTTTACCTCTTTGGACTTGTTTCCAAATCTGCCAATAGGAATTATAAAATATTCTCCACAGAGGCTGTGATCAGACTGAGTTAAGGTATACATAGGAGTGCCTTGCACCCTGAGTGCTTGTTGCTCAAGAAATATCAGTGCCTTTCCAGTCTCTCTGCTATACCGAGAGGCCACAGTAAAGAGTGCTTTAGAAGAGTCAAGGATATCTGGGAGTCTTCAGCCAAACCAATTAGGAAAAAGTGGAAAAGAAGAGAAACTTTCATGGGGGCTTTAAATCATTGAATTTGACTTGGGATGAAGAGGCAGTCTGTCCTTTATACCCCAAACTTGGGTTATGCCAGTTTTTTGTTTGTTTGTTTTGAGAAGATTTTTGTTCTAGGGCGCATGCACTCGCCAGACAGACAGAGAGAGACAGAGAGACAGAAAGCGAGAAATCACCCCCCAGGGGGGATGGCTACGCCGCAATCCCTTCTCCTCCTTTTTCCTCTTGGGATCTTGGGCACCCACACACATGCACCCGGCGTGAGTTTAAGCCACCGGATCCGGGACTCGAACCATGGTCGACTACATGGGAGTCCAGCAACATAGCCATTACGCTAACTATTGGTACTCAGATTATGCCAGTTTTGCCAAGTTTTTGCTACACTCATTTAATCAGGATATTATATTCTTTTTTTTTTAAAAAAGTTGATTTATTTCTTCTCAGAGAGAGGGACGGAGAGAGACAGAGACACAGGCAGTCCCAACAGGGCCTTCGCGCCAAGGTCCACTTCCATTCTCAGCCAGCCCAGATCATGGTCGTGCATGTGCATGCCCAGTGAGCTCAGTGAACACAGAATCTTAAGGATATCCTACTCTCATTTAGATACAACTTTAAAGTGATTTCCAGGGGCCAGCAGATGGTGTAGCAGTTTTGTTGCTGGACTCCCACATGGCTGACCGCTGTTCAAGTCCCAGACTCAGGGGCTTAAAATTCACGCCAGGCGCTTATGTGTCCATGTTCAAAATCCCAAGGGGAGAATGGAGGAGAAGGGATTACAACATGGCCATGCCCCCTGGGGGATAAAGTCTCACTTTCTGTCTCTCTGTTTCTCCAGCAAACACATATACCTTATAGCAAAAATCTTTCTCTCTCTCAAAAAAAAAAATTATTTACAGTAGAATAGAAAACATTTCAAGTTGCTGAATAAAAGGTAAGAGGTGAAAATAGAATAAACTATGTTTCTTATCAACAGGTAAAATATTTATACATGAAATGGTAGGCCAGAAAATAAACCAAAATATTACAAAAGTCATACATTCATAGCTTACACTAGAAGTTAGTCATGTAGCCTGTGTGTTCATCGCATGGTCAGTCTAGAAACAATGAAGCATTGTTATGAGATTCTTCCTAAGAAGGTGGCTCTTCATTAGTGGTCCTAATCTTCCCTCCCCTAACACTCAAAAACCATTATGAAATCCATTTATGTTTCTGGCTTCAAAAACTAAATTGTAGGTATGAGCCAAAGTGCACATTAAATTAGGGATTATTGCTCGTGCCACTCTACGTGAGCCAGGTGATGCTGGGCCATTTTAATTAAGAATTCGTTTACAGTAACAAGGTAAGCAAATGAATAACATTAAGTCAACATTGAAACAATTGCGGGTGGTGGGGATTACGGGAATAACTGAGATGCACAGTCGTATTACAGGCTTAATGTGCAGGGTTCATTTGTGCATTAGAGAAAAATATCCTTGGAGCAACAAGATGTGGAAATCTTTTGAGTACCAAGAGATAATTGCTAGGGAAAAAAAGAGAGGAAGTTCTGTGTTTTTTTTTTTTTTAAAGGAAAAGCAAGGTCACTAAGGAATACAGTTTTTCATACAGAGCTTTCTTTTCTTTTATAATTGCCAGAGGGAGCGTGTGCTCGCCAGAAAGAGAGGGAGAGGGATAGAGAGAGAGAGAGAGAGAGCACCCCCTTTATAGGGCATGATCACACCGTGGTTCCTTCTCCCTGAAGTTCCCATCCTTGGGCACACACACATGAGCCTGGTATGTTTTCTAAGTCATCGGGGCTAGGATTTGAACTGCATGGCCATGTGGGATTTGGCTTTCTTAACTTTGCTTTGTTGGTTCAGTAAAAAATACTTTTTACCTGCCAGGTCTACCATTTACTGGACACTCACAGTATGCCAGAAATATGCACACAATGTTTTATTCTAAACATCTGACTTGAATAGCCTCATATTTATTGATGAGGAAAATGTGAGAGAAATTAAATAGCTTGCCTATGGTCACATGTTTAGACCATGACAGACTTGAGATTTCAAACCAAGAATATCCTATTCCAAAGTACATGTTGTTAACCATGAGGCTACATTGTCTACCTAGCATTTTGCCCCCAAGAAGACTGATTATTCAGGCTTTTGATGTCTCTCAATAAAAATAACAGAAAATAATTCAGGAACTAAAGTGTGAGATTTTGCCAAAATATAATAAGTGGGGTTCTAGGGAAGCAGTTTGGGAGTGTTTTTCTCTAAAATCAAATATTTAGAATATAAATAAGTTTGTTAGGTTTGTGTATGTGTGTGTGTGTGTGTGTGTGTGTGTGTGTACATCCCTTCAGAGATAAGTCATATTTTGTACATGCCATATATGGAAAGACTTTATTTTCTTAACATATAAGATTTTCTGTGTTTGACATCAAGGATCCACTTTATAAGGAGATTTAGTTGAATTTAAAATGCTTTGTCACTTAAGCTGAATGACTGGCCCATAGATGCTTACAAGTCACTCTGCTATATTTCATTAAAAATTGACTCCACTGAAGTCAAAGCATTCATGAACTATATGTATTTATTGAATGTTTGGTAGTACATATGGAGAAGAGAGTTTTGTTACAGAACCTACAGCAGTCTGTTAAAAAAAAAAAAAAAAAAAAAAAAACTGAAAACAAAAGTTTTTACTAATGGTATCTGGACTCCCATGTAATCGACTGCGGTTCGAGTCCCAGACCTGGTGGCTTAAAACTCACGCTGGGCGCGTATGCATACGTGCCCAAGATCCTGAGAGGAGAATGGAGGAGAAGGGATTGCGGCGTGACCATCCCCCCTGGGGGGTGATTTCTCGCTTTCTGTCTCTATGTCTCTCTCTGTCTGTCTGGCGAGTGCACATGCCCTATAGGAAAAAAACTCAAAAAAACAAACAAACAAACAAACAAAAAACACTCACAGGACCTAATTTGTCTTGAAATTGCACTTCACTGCTGCCAGCCATATGGTCTCCTCTTCCTACACCCAATCCTTTTTATTTCCTCTAGTTTTCAGATTATCCTTGAGGACACTAAGTCATATTTCTCTTTCATACAGACCAGCTTAATTTTCTGATAATTTCTAGCTCCAAAACTTACAAATATATACTTTGGCTGAGCATGAAGGTTTTGTTTGTACTGAGCAAATAGCTGACATTCCTGTTACCAGGGAACATCCTCTTTAGAAGCATACTATACATGACAATTTTTTTTAATATGGTACAAAATAGGGAAAACAATCTTATTTAAGAAGATGGATGATGGCACAGCAGGAAAGCACAGTGCTTTGAGAGGCAGACCCACATGGGAAGACTCTACTTTCTATGCAGGAGACCTCCCTGAGTACGTCAGCCATACACGTGCCCATGACCCTGGCTAGCTGAGGCTGGAGGGGATCGTGTCATCAGGACCCTGTCAAGGGTGTTGTATATTCTCTTTCTTGCTTTCTCCCTCTTGCAGAAGAAATAAACTTTTTTTTTTTTTTTGAAAGGTCTTATTTAAAACCAAAACTGGCTAGAGCTGCTTCAGCCTCTTAATGGTATCAGAATTCATATCAGGGCAGTAAATCTCATCATAGTTATTTTTCACTTCAGAGGCCGGTAGGGTCTCTTCACAGCCTTATCTAGCTCTGCTGTGCATAAGTACTTTCAGCATGGGATACATTTGTGGAAATGGGGCTCAAGAAAGTCATTGCCATTCCATTTGGAGACAAATTCCCAGAATATACATTGAGAGCACTCGTCCTTACTTTTAAAATCACCTAAGTCTGGGCTAGCCAGTGGTTAAGGCAAATAGATCCCACATGGCCAACTGCACAATTTGATTCCAGGATTCTACATGCCCAAAATCCAGGAAAAAAAGGGAGAAATAGAGGAGAAGGGATTGTGATATGACCATTCCCATGGGAGGGGGTTGCTTCTCACTCACTATCCCACTCTCTCTTTCTGTCTCTCTTTGACAAGCCCACGTGCCCTATGGCAAATTAGAAAACTAAAACGAAGGGCTAGCAGGTGGTGTGGTAGTTAAGGTGCTGGATCCCACACGGCCAACCTGTATTCAAGTCCCAGGCCTGATGACTTAAAAAATGGGTGCTTGTACATGCGTGCCTAAAATCCCCAGAAGAGAATGGATAAGGGATTGCCACATAGCCATCCCCTCAGGGGGTGATTTCTCACTTTCCCTGTCTCTCTCTCTAGTGAGCACAGATACCCTATAACTAAAACTAAAACTAAAACTAATAATAAAATAGAATCCCCTAAATCATAATAGGGTTGGAGGAGAATTTTTCCCCT
This sequence comes from Tupaia belangeri chinensis, assembly GCF_000334495.1. Classification (NCBI taxonomy): domain Eukaryota; kingdom Metazoa; phylum Chordata; class Mammalia; order Scandentia; family Tupaiidae; genus Tupaia; species Tupaia belangeri. Next base: position 4,434,124 of record NW_006159807.1, on the reverse strand, counting down.
TATTTTTGATAAATTCTCAGAGACCACAGTGATATTTTTTATAATCTTCATAATGTCAGTAATGTCTTCCTTTTTGCTTTCTTCTTTCTTTTTCTGGTTTTCTCTCTTTGTTTTTGTTTATAGTTTTGTTATAGGGCACATGTGCTCATGAAAGACACAGAAAGAGATAGAAAATGAAAAATCATCCCCCAGGGAGGATGGCCACACCACAATCCTATCTCCTCCATTCTCCTCTTGGGATTTTGGGCACACACACATGCACCAGGTGTGAATTTCAAGCTGCCAATCCAGGACTTGAATCACAGTCGACCATGTGGAAGTCTAGCACCTTAACCATTATGCCATGTGTGGCCCCTCTTTCTTTCTTCCTTTCTTTCTTTTTCTTTCTTTCTTTCTTCATGACAGAGCATGCACATGTATGCACAAGTGAGAACAAGAGACAGAGAGAGAGAAAAGATGAGCACCCTCCACAGGGTCTGGCCACACCAAGATCTGCTCCTCCAGCCCAATCACCCAGGCTAATAGATCCTGGACACTCTTGCACATGCCTGGCATGTCCCAGTCTAACTGGACCAGAGACCAGAACCACACTCACTCTGTAGGATCCAGCCTCTCCCAAGTAGCGCATTACTGATGCACCATGAAGACGGCCCTCAAAGGACTTCTAATTCCTCACTACCATTTGATAACTGACCATTTTCTTAAAAGTCTCTCGAGTTGCAGCAAAACTATCATTTATCTATCCAGTGAGATATTCCTCATGGCACTTTCTTGGTCACCTCCCGTATAATCTCTCGCAGTTTCTCATTGGCCATATGAATCATAACTTCAAAAAATGAGAGAAAAAAAAATCTAAGACATAATAGCACTGACTCAACCATATAGAGCAAGCAAACCATGAAAAGTGATTTACATATGTGTATGTGTATTACTAAGGTAAACCTGCTAGTCGACATGTCCCATCATGTACTAGAAATCCCCATTGAATCTCTCTATTCAGGAAATGGTCTTCTGGGAGAAAATTTAATTTATAATAATGTAAATCTTAATTTTTTTTTTTGGAGAGATTTTTTTCGCTATAGGGCGCGTGTGCTTGCCAGACAGACAGAGAGAGACATAGAGACAGAAAGCGATAAATCACCCCCCAAGGGGGATGGTCACACTGCAATCCCTTCTCCTCCATTCTCCTCTCAGGATCTTGGGCACACACGCACACGTGCCCGGTGTGAGTTTTAAGCCACCGGGTCCGGGACGCGAACCATGGTCGACTACGTGGGAGTCCAGCGACACAGCCATTACGCTAACTGCTGGTTCCCATAAATCTTAATTCGTATATGTAAATAATAACTTACAGTTATTATTAGAAAACTAATGCTGTAAAATAGAAAAACAAAGAAAGATAGAGAAATGGACTCCAGAGGAAACAAAAGTAATTCAGGTAACTGAAGAACAACCGAATAACTATAACATTAAAAGAAAATACATAACATATAAAACATGACTAATAATATCAATAATAATAGCTAGCATAATTGAACACTAACTCTGGGCTACTTCCTAATTTAAGTTTTCACACATACCGACTTCTTTCATCTCAATGAAAACCTGACTACTATCCTCATTTTACAGACAAAGAAACTGAGGCTCAGAGAGGCTAAGTAAAATACCCAAGATCACACAACTTATCAGCAGAAGACTCAGGCCTCGGTCCAGGCCTAGTCAAAGCCCATGTTCTTGGCCTTTATGCTATTTTACCTTGAGAATCCTTGTCTCTGGACTTTAACATTTGTCCTAAGGAATTCATCAAGTAAGCGTGTTCTTTTGCAGTAAGACCACTCGTGGTCCATTCTGACCCGCCTAAGAGTTTAAGACAGCTTGAAATAGGTCCCCGTCTACATTTACACGTAGAGATAAGGCCGCTAAGAAGCTAAAATCAAACCGAGGACTTCGAACGTACCTACGGACTTTATTTTTAACAGGATGTCAACATAACACCTTGTTGCATCCAGATAGATAGGAACCAAAAATAATTTGAACCATCTAGTGATATATCTAAGGCAACTTCCTCCCGAAACTGGGGATGTTGGTCATAGCTATCAAACCACCACTGAAACTTGTTAGAGGAGTTTATGTAACTAATTTGCATGGCAAAATGATCAAGATAAACTGGTAGAGGGTGGCTGAATGAGACTAAATTTTGATTACTCAACTGAAATGATTGAAGAGCATTTTGCAAATCTGACTTACAATTATTTCGAAATGTTTACCACTAAGATTTGGTAGGGTTTGCTCTACATGAACAAAGTAAAAAACACAATTATTCAGTTATTTCAACTATTTTATTTTTTTCTAACATCTGGTGGTAAGGAGAATTTTGGTTGAAATATCTAAATAACGGAGGCAAAAATGTGCTTTTATGCATGTGTGTAGGAGGAAGAGTTTACAATTACATGAACATGCTAGATAGTTGGCTCCACTCTCTACTTCACTCTGCTAGCTAAAACATTCCTTCCCTTGAAGTACTTCTGTACCAGTCAGCTCAGGCTGCTATAACAAAATGAACAAAACACTATAATCTGGATGGCTTAAACAACAAAAATTTATTTCTCACAGTTCTGAAGCCAAAAATCAAAGATTAGGGTGCCAGTGTGGTCTGGAGAAGGGTCTCTTCCTGGCTTGCAGATGCTGCCTTTTTGTGGTGTGTGTGTTCCTGTGGCCTTTCTTCAGCATATGCATGGAGAGAAAGAGAGGAGAGAGAGAGAGGAGAGAGAGAGGAGAGGGAGAGAGAGAGAGGGAGAGAGGGACAGAGGGAGAGAGGGAGAGCACGCTAGAGCTTCCTTTTCTTATAAGGCTCCAAATCATGTCAGATTAAGACTCACCCATATGACCTAGTTTAATTTAATGACCTCCTTATAAACCTTATCTACAAATACAGTCACCTTAGGGATTAGAGTTTCAACATATGAATTGGGAGGGGGTACAATTCAATCCATAGCAATTTCCTGCCATGTACTTGATGTGTATTTCACTCTGGTAATACATTTCTTTTACTGAAGTAATTTCTAACATGGACCCACATGTGTTTGATTTTTCTCTCTTTACCAGGGAAAACAACTTTATCATTACTGGAGATTAAGGCCATACCTAAAGAGAAAGTTGAAGGTGGAGATAATTATATTAAGATTTATCATAAAACATGATTGGTGTTGAAAAGATTGGTGTGTTGGGAGGATCAGTTAGTGAAATCAGGGACTAGTAAAATGTTCTCCTCAAGAATCAGCACTCATAGAATCTCCAAAATTTACCTAAGACAAATTGCATAGATGAAAAGTTAAACTAATAAATAACCCCACCAATGGTTTTCAACAAAAGGCCAACTCCGTAAGACTTTAAAAATAATTTTACAAAATAAATGAGTTTTCCATAAGAAAACAAACTTTACTTGGTCTTGTTATGTCTTGTCCTTTTCTAACTCAGAGATCTACTGTGCAATAATTTTAAAATCGTATATTGGGGGCCAGTGGTGGTTAAGGTGCTGGATTCCCACATGGCTGACTATTGTTTGAGTCTTGGACCTAACAGCTTACTTTCTCACTTTCTCTTTCTCTCTCTCTCTGATCAAATTAGAAATAAATAAATAATAATAACAAATTATAAATAGAAATAAATAAATAATAACAAATTATAAATAGAATAAATAAATAAATCTTTTAAAAACAATAAAATGAAATCATAAGTTGTTTAGTAAGGGAGACTCTAATATGCAAAAACTTCTCTTCAAATCTTAGACTCAGCATTCAACTGCACTAAAAGCCCAAATGAAAGAATAACATGTCTATTGGCATTTACTTAAAGAAAATAGATGTTTAGGGGTCAGCAGACGGTGTAGTGGTTGTGTTGCTGGACTCCCATATGGCCGACTACAGTTCAAGTCCCAGACTCAGTGGCATGGGACTCACACCTGGTGCATGTGCATGTATGCCCAGAATCCTAGGAGGGGAGAGGGTGAGAGGGGATTGCAGCATGGCCACCCCCCAAGGGGGTGATTTTTTGCTTTCCCTCTCACTGTCTCTGTCTCTCTAGCTCTCTGGTGAGTGCACACCCTATGGCAAAAACCTCTAAAGAAAGTAGATGTTCACTGTAAGTCCAACTTGGAAAATCTTCTAAAAATATAATTTCTATTTATCACTGAAAACAGATCTGGGGGCCAGCAGGTGGTATGATATTAAGGCTCTGGAGTCCCACGTGGCCGACCATGTGGACTTAGTAGCTTGCCTTCTTACTATTTATGTCTCTCCCTCTCTCTCCATGATAAGCACATGTGCCCTATAAAATTAAATAAATAATTCTTTAAAAAAAGAAAATATACCTGTATTTACCTTTACCATTTCAATAATAACAGTATCCTTTTTTAAAAGCTTATTTAGTTTGCTCATAACAGGAGACAGAGAGAAAGAGAAATAGAAAGAGAGAGCGCCTTCACGGTGTGATCCTTTCCCAGCCTCTGCCAGGCAGGATCACAGGTGCACATGTACTCCCAGCATGCACAGGGAGATCTCTGGATCCAAACCCAAGACTACTATGGCCTCCACATCACAGAGCATTGCATTACCACTGCACCTCTCTGGTTGGCCAATAATAATAATAATACTTTTCATTTGCCTTTATATAACTTATAAAACATTTTTAAATAAATTACCTCATTGACTTGATAACAATATGCTGAGATGAATAAGAAAGTTATGAGAAGACAACTCATGAGTGTCAAAACTGAATTTTAGAAGTTAAGTAAATTTCTCAAGGTAGAAAAGATCATGGAATCATATTTGAGTAACCCAACAGAAAAAAAGAGACAGATATTGAGAAAAAAATGAAAATAACTATTTTGGGACATATTACTTAATAACATGACTCTTGGACTGGCCCTGTAACACAGTGGGTAAGTGCTGGCCGAGATCTGAGTCCTGTCCCAGTGGGTTACACACCAGCATGCACTTGCATGCTCAGGATCTTGATGGGTGGAGGATTGGAGAAAAAAGGATTGTGGCATGAACAGGCCTGTTGAGGGGTGCTTTCCCTCCCTCTCTCTCTTCTCTCTCTCTTGTAATTGTGCATGCATCCCCTAGCATAAAATAAAACTTTTTAAAAAAGAGATAAAGAAACATAAGGACTAGTATCATGCATAATTTAAAACTGTAATATGTGAATGCAAGTAATTGCAGTAAGTGACATGTAAGATACCGCAGCTCACTGAAAATGCAAACTGGCATTTCAGAAGTCCGAAGAGGGAGGATGACATGACACTATGTGAAGCAAAGGCTTAATGAACCTCATTCTGGTTTGAACATGGCATGTCCAAGTCTGCAATAAAACAAACAAACAAACAATATCACTCCATTTTCTCCAGGAGTCAATCAGTGAGCAACAGGTGTCATGGCAGCTAAGGCACTAGACTCCCACATGGCTGACCATGGTTTGGGTCTCAGACCTGTCAGCTTGAAAATCACACTGGGCATATGTGTGTTCATGCCCAAAATCCTGGGAGGAGAATAGAGGTGAAGGGACTGCAGCATGGACATTCTCCTGAGGAATGATTTCTCACTTTCCCTCTCTCCATTTCTCTCTAGGGAGCACATACACCCTACGGTAAAAGCAAACAAACAAACAAAAGGAAAAAAAAAACGAGCGGTCTATTAAAAAATATTTATATTAAAAAATGTATATACACATATCCCTATTTTTGTGTGTAAGACCTGTCAGCTTGAAAATCACACTGGGCATATGTGTGTTCATGCCCAAAATCCTGGGAGGAGAATAGAGGTGAAGGGACTGCAGCATGGACATTCTCCTGAGGAATGATTTCTCACTTTCCCTCTCTCCATTTCTCTCTAGGGAGCACATACACCCTACGGTAAAAGCAAACAAACAAACAAAAGGAAAAAAAAAACGAGCGGTCTATTAAAAAATATTTATATTAAAAAATGTATATACACATATCCCTATTTTTGTGTGTATATATATATATACACACACACACATACACACATATATGATATATCACATATATAGTAAACATATATCTTTATTCTTATATTTATTTCTTATAAAATATTTAATATCTATTTCTTTATAGGTCATTGGCACTATGCATAGGAAAATCAAATATTATGGTTATAACCATAATAATAACTTAATATAGAACATTTCTTAAATCAGTGGAAGAATATCCACTGAGAAAAAAAGACTTAATTTCCTTTTATAAATAGCTGTGGATTAGAGTACAACAATAGTTCTAACTCTGCTATTGCTGTGCGTTTAAAGCTAAGATGATGACTGTATTGAAAAGAGGGAAGAGAAAATCAATAGATTATGGCTTCAATGGAGATTACAACAGTGCTGATTAGAGAACACAAATGGATTGCATAATAGTAAAATAACTATAAACTGGGTATGGATTTAAGCCTATGTTAAGACCATTCTTAACTGTATTGTGTCTTTAGAAAACATGCATTGAAATTACAACAGCAAATTAAATCTATTCAACCGCAAAATTTAATACATAGGAAATAGCATTTATTAATGATCTGGAAGAGAGAGTAAATAGCATGTTAATGAAATTTGCAGATGCTACTGAATTGGAAGGTGTTACAAACAACGATGTGGACAGGGGCTTAATACAAATGGACCTCAGAAAGTTAAGGAAAAGCCAATGGTGACCGAAAAGAAGGCAAGTAGAACTTATAAAAATAGTACTTGGATAAATTTCAGCTTGAGGAAGAATAATACAAAAGAAATGTGGATACTTTGAAATTTGACTAGAAATTTCTGATTATATTGTAGTAAGTTGCCAAATTCACATTTGAGGTCATGGCCAGGTCCTGGGAAGAACTTATTTCTTCACTCCCTTTTCGCTCCAGGCAAACCAGAAGAACTATATTGCTTATTTGTAGTCTTTTGAGTAGCAAGCAAAATGAAAACAAAACCACAAAGATCAGGTATATCAGAAAAAAAAAATACATATAAGAGAAAGGAATTACTATTAAAAACAGCTGATGATATCACTTAATCATATTTATAACAAAGAGAGGCTATGGAAAAGTCTATAGATACCTGAAAACTTTACAGAAGAGATGGCTGAGGCCACTTTATTATTCATGAGCAATTATTCAAAAGAACTAACAAGTATCCTATGTAATATAATTATTATTTTTCTGGATATCAACAGATAAAAGAGTTCTTCTTCTCTATACCATGTGCCTAAATCCAAGAAATTGGTGATATAACTGAATGTCATACAAGGTTTATATCCTTGGCCTTCTTGAAATATCAGGAAGTTTTGGTCTGAGAATTTGTTTTACCCAGAAAAACGGCAAGATGTACATCTTGGAAGTCCCAAAAGCTGTACGAAATCCATAATGCCTCTATAATATTTCACCAGCTCACCTGAGGCTAAGATAAAGTTATTGAGGGTGAAAACTTATCCCTAGTTATTGGACTTGCTAAAGAAGAAGCCTCAATCACAGAAACTTGATGATTTTCTTAAGATTTTTACCTTTATGTAATCTGTATGCTTTCCTTTAGATTCCAGTTATGTTCTTTTAAAATAGAGTCTGCCAATGCCGTATTTGTGACAGAAGTAGAGTATTCTTGATTACCAGGTGCAATGATGAGAGTGAGAACTGATATAGGAAAATCCCAAGGAAGAGGCAAAGATTCTGGAATGGGAACAGTGTGGAGAAATTAAAGGTGGGCCTATGTATAGACATCTCTTTACACTTAGGGATTCAATCTCTTTAATTCTGTAGTAGTGTTTGGGGAGGGTCTATGTGTAGGAAAATATTCTTCACAGAAGTCTGAAACTGTTTCTGAACATTAATTAAGACAAAGTAGTGAAAAACTCAAATAGATTTAAAATCTGAAAACTCTTACATCATTTTCTAAAAGGATAAGAGTCTTTTGTAGTTAGTCCATTTTAGTGCAGTTAACAGAAATACCTGGGTATTTCTGTAAACCACCCTGGTATATCGGGTGGTTTATGAAGAAACAGGGCCTATAAACTCACAGTTCTTGTGGCCGGGATGTTTGAAGACATAGACCTGGCATCAGGCTCACCTACCACATGGCTGATGGAAGCACGGAAGATGGCAGGAGAGTGCCGAAGGAGGCCTTCTGAGAACTCTCTCTTTTTTAGCAACCAGCTCTCATAAGAACTAACCCCTTCTCACAAGAGCTAGCAGCTACTGAGTTTCGTGAGACATCGTTACTCTGCTCGTAAGACTGCTACCTCTGTGATGCAACCACCATGGTCCAATCATCACCTGCTTTGTCTTACCACCTCCCATCATCAAATTCCAAAACATGAAACTTTGGGAGACAAACCATCATTCAAATGATGACAGTTCTTATTTGGTAGATCTTACTTTAATAAACTAAACCAAAAATTTAATATCTTGCAGAAGAATGCTACTTAAAGGCATGTGCTAACCCTAGGAATAAATAGGATTTTTTCTTGATTGTGTACAAAGGTTTTAAGGGACATATAAACTGTGTATTTCCCCTCCCCCAATTTTTAGCAAAGACTATGCCCTTCATTTGAGAAAGACTTTTAGAGAGACTTATAGGTGTTTATATCGCTCATTCCTTCATCAAAAAATTCTGAAGTGCATTTCTCCCAATGTACAATAAAATAAAAAAAAATGGGCTATAGAATCATACAGATCAGAATTTATTTAAAGCCCAACTTTGTCATATATTAGTTATGGGATACTGAGCAAGTTACTTAGGATTTCTGTATCTTCAGTTCTTCTTTTATAGATTAAATAAATTAAATACTTAAAAATATATTTGCTACTCTTGTAATGAAATGCCTAACATAGTATCTATGTTCATGCTGTATTATTTCTATATGTTCTCTTTACAAGTAAGTTCTCTGAGATAGTAAAATGTAGCTATTTGAATCATAATTCAATTAAGAATTCATTTTTTTAAAATCAACTCTTTTCTTTATTAAATAAATATTGAATACTTGCAAGCAATTTTCTATGTCAGTTGAGGTGGGTTTACACAGACATAGTAAGATGTGTGGATCTTGCGTTTAAAACTCATGAAGAGTAAGAAATGGCAGGCATGATTTTCAAGCCACCAGGTCTGCAATTGCAATTGGCCATGTGGGAGTCCAGTGTGGGAAGGAGGCAGTTTAGCTGAGCCTTAAAAGGAGCAGAGGTGCTAAAAGAAGGTAATTGAAAAGCATGGAACTGGAAAGCAAGTGGTTCAGTGTGGTGCAAGTTTGCCCATGAAGATGAAAGATAATGGTCAGCAGGACATTTAGGTTAGATAATGTGAAGGGTGTTGGATGTGCCCTAAAAGTGTTGGACTTATGCAGCAGGCAATTGGGGGAGGCAGAGGGGGGTCAGTAAAGGTTTTTGAGCAATGATTTTTGAGTTTTGGAATAATTTATCTACCTAGTTTGTTAGGTATTTCTTCTAAAATCCTGTTATTCCCTGGTAGATATGCATGCCACCTAGGTCTTTATTCAAGTTGTTGAAATATTGAACAGGATGGGGGAAGGAGGACAGAAGAAGAAAGAGTCCAGTAACAAACCATTAGAAACCTACACAGATACTGATCCATTCATCAGCCATTGTGGCTCAGTTTTCAATTTAATATAATGAACTGTATTGTGTTATCATCGATTAAAATCTTCTGATTTGTACAGCCGTCTTGAGAAACTCTGTCCAATCAATGGTTTAACAAAATCAGATCCACATTGTCTTCCATGATTTCAGTAAAAAAAAAAAACTAGTCACTTCTTGATTTCAATGAATCCAAGCTGGTTTCTAGTGTTCACATTCGAAGTGCTTACCAGTCCTTTGTTAAGAATACCATTTCAAAATAACTTTAGGATTCTTCCAGAAAATCATATCAACTTTCATGTCTTTTGTGAAGGAGCATATGAGTTCCTTGTAGTCAAATAGGGTTAAGAGCAAACAGAAGAGATGGCAAGACTCCATGCTGAAAGGGTGCAACAAACTCCGTTTAGTTTTGTTTTTTAATTGCCAGAGGGCGCATGGATTCACCAGAGAGACAAAAGGACAGAGGTGGGGGGAGGGGAGAAGGAGAAAGGACCCCCCCACACACACCCAGAGGGGCGTAATCATCCTACAATCCCTTCTCCTCCATTTCTCCATCCTGTTGGGATTTAGAGCATGTATGTACAACATATCCAGAGTGTGTTTCAAGCTGCTGGGGCTAGGATTCAAAATACAGTTGGCCATGTAGGATCTGGCTCCCCCAGATCTGGTAATAGGGCCAGACCACAAAGTGAGTTTTGATTCAGTCACATTTTAGATCTGGGATTTAGAAAAAGAATAGTATGGCAAACAATGGTAAGGAATGAGCAGTGAATAGGACTCAAGACTCAGGTAAGTCGGATCTTATCATTACATAAGACAGTGTGATCCCAAGTAAGGGACAGCTGCCTGGGGACAGGGCAGCACCACATCTTAGGTAGGTTATCTAGGAAACACTCTTCACTACCGGATGCAGTCCTGTTACACTGCATCTTGAGGCAGAGCCCAAGGTAACAGGCTCTCTCCAGCTCAATGAGCATCTTTGGATGTTCTAAAATAGTTCTTGAAATGCAATCTGGGAATCCTTTCAGGTTTGCAAGGTCAAAACTCTTTTCATAAAATGCCAAGATTTTATTTTTACTGTACTCTCTCATGAGTGTACAGTGGAACATCCCAGAGGATACATATATCATATTGGAACAGATTAAATGCAGAAACAGATATGAGTACTTAGTAAACACTAGGCATTTATATTATCATTATCATTACTGCTGGTTACCTCTGTTACTACCACCATGAAGATGACTTACTTAAGGCAATATCTTTAATTATTATTATTTTTTTTGCTCTAGGGCACGTGCGCTTGCCAGACAGACAGAGAGAGACAGAGAGACAGAAAGCGAGAAATCATCCCCCAGGGGGATGGCCATGCCACAATCCCTTCTCCTCCGTTCTCCTCTCGGGATCTTGGGCACACACGCACACGCGCCCAGCGTGAGCTTTAAGCCACTCCATCGGGGACGCGAACTACAGTTGACTACGTGGGAGTCCAGCGACATAGCCATTACGCTAACTGCTGGTCCCTATTCTTGAATGTGTTAACTTTCTCTTGGGCCTTTGCGTTTGCTATTCTCTTTGCCTGGCAGCAAATCTTTTTCATTCTTCTTGTATCAACTTAGAGGTTCTTTGATTTGCAAGCCTTCCCTTATCTTCCAAAACCGTGTTAGGTGCCCTGTTGGAAGGCATCATCTTTGCCCCCTTAGGAATACACCTCCATATAATTGCTTGTGTCTTTGCTGGCTCTTCCACGGCACTATGAAAACTCTATGAGAAAAGGGGCCACATCTTGATCACCCTTATAAACCCCAAAGCTCAGCATGGTGTCCACCATTCAGCAATAGTTTCATTCAGCAGAACGAATTTGCCGAAGTAGGAGACCAGTGGTGTGGAGGTCACGCAAGACCCTGCAAGACTGACCCACACAGGGAAGTTCCCGGTTCAAATCTGGGGATCTTCTTGCACAAGCCGGGCATACACGTACTTGTGATCTAGAGCTGGCCGAGGTTGGGGGTGGATCATGGTGACAAGATCCTGTTGTGTTGTTTTTTTTTTTCTTTAAAGAAATCAGCTACATTTAAAAAAAAATTATTATTATTATTTCAGAAGTTTCCACTATTTCTTCTTGCACTACTGTTCTTTTCATGTTCCAGACACCTAAGTGAATTGTTATCCTAAATATTCTTGCGCATCATTTTTTAAAATTTATTTTGCCCATCATTTTGATCTTCAAGTGAGATGTGAAAATTAAGCTCAATGACGTAGGCTTCATTTGTGATTTTAAGGTAAGGGCTGCTTATCTTAGAGGATGCTTGATAGTGTGCCTTAATTTCCCAGGAATTCAGAGTAGTACAGGAGGTAAATCACTGTCTTTGTATAAAAGATGGTTAATTCTATGACCCAGACATAGACTATTCACAATCTCAGATGGAGAATTGAGATGGCTACAGAAAACGCCTTGGGTGCCAAGCTGTGTCATAACTCTTATCACTGTAGAAGATAAAGAATGTTTTCTACCTTTCAAGTTGCCTTTCCTTCTGCCATCAATGGAGTTTATATGTCTGCATTACTCTGATCCACTGATAGCCAGTGTCAGTTCTAGGATTTCTATGTAAGAGTGGTTTAGGGCAGACAATCTCACTGAATGGATGGTTAGGAGACTTTTTCCTTAAGCTATACTTACATAGCAAATGGGCTCCTTTTTTTTTTAGATGGTACATTAATTTGGAGAGTGTTCTTGGATATAAGAGGGTCTAGGACTCCCAAGCCATCCTACTGCTGAGAGTACATCTATTTTTAGTGTTGAAACATCTGAAATAAAGAAATAAGAAGGCTTCATAAGAGAAGTTTAACTAGGTCTCTTTAGTTATTGCTATTTATATTAGTAAACATGAACTCCTTCTGGTGAGAATTGACCAATACAACCTCAGAAAGATCTGCAATTTGCAAAAGCAGAGTCAACAATAAGAATAAGCACTACTATATTTATTATATCCGGGGCCTGAAGAGATCAATAGTCATAAAGAAGCAGGAGGCTGGATGAAACAAAAATCAAACCTGAGGCAGTTTTTTGTACAATTGTTATATATTTGGATTGTATCTATTCAGTCTCAGAGAGATACAATAGAATATAGGACATGACCTCCAGGAGCTTGCAAACTGCTGGGCTGTCAGAAAAGTCATGACATATTTTTTCTTTGTTTTTCTATGCAAAAATGCATCATGACTTTTCTGATGACCCAATAATTGGGAAGACAAGAGAATGCCTACCAGATCATCATTTAACACTACCCTTTAGAGTTTCTTGTTCCTGTTGGTTATTCACTTAGCCTAATTATGTGAGAGAAATAGAATAAAGGATAAGTGGATGGGTAATGTGGCTAAAAGTATTAAGGCTCTTAAACTATGTGCTCAAATTTAAAGCAATATATTTTTAGTCTTTATTTTTCCCCTTTAAGTTTATTCGTTTATCTCGTCAATGAGAGACAGAGAGAGAAGCATTCTCAACAGGGTCTCATCCTGCAATCCTCCTCTGTAGCCTTCCCAGCCAGCCAGTGTGTGAAGCCATTTGGAGCTGAACCATGATTTTCCATATGGATCCAGCATGGAGGAGCTGAGTGCTGCCGCTGCACTACCACGGCTTGCCCTATAATCACACTTAGAAAGCTGGAACCTTTACCCAACATCTAACTAGGCCCTGTTACTTTACAGAAATGAAGCCCATCCAGCAGTGCCCTACTAGTAATGGGGAGGACTAAGAGGAGAAGCCAGGTTCTCAGACTCCCAGTCTCCAGTCCTTTTCATCACAATGAAGTGCTTCTGAGGGCCAGGTAGAAGGACTGGTGTCTCCTTATGTCAAGTCTATGCTAGAGAGCCTTGGTTTTCCTTTTTATGGCGCCTTTCGCATCATTCGGTGACCTACATTAGGAATTTTTCTAGCATGACAGTTTTCATCAACCCCAATTTCTCAAACGCCAAAAAAGAATTTATTAATACCCAAATCCCCTCCACACTCTATTTCCATCAATGACATCATCATTCTTTCAGCCACCCAGGTTTAAAATCTTGGCACCATCACTTTCTCCTTCTCTTCCAAATCGAGTGGGTCACCAATTTCTGTGGCCTCTTCCTGAAATACCTCTGTCAGTTTAATTTTTTCTTTTTATTTCTGTTTTGTAAACCCTACCTCAGGTCCTCATGATCCCGTAGTCAGGCAAGGACAGTATCTACTCTTCATCCTGCTTCCATCCTGGCCACCCACCCTACAACCACTGTGGACTACTTTCTGTAAATCACCACTAAACAAGACACTAACATCCATTTTACCTTCTGGATTTTAATTTTCCACAGTTCTCTGGCGTCCAGGGGTGATAAAATTCGAATTTGAAGCCCTGGATAATGCCGCTCATACTTTGGCAATCTTGTCTCCCTTTGCCTGCACGGAGTCCTCCTCTCCAATCAATAATAAATTTCTTTTCTTCCCAGTGCCATTTCCATCTTTTGCTTACACCTGCAATGGACTCTAGTGTCATTTGAATTTGGTCTAATGAAGTCACCAACCAGAGCACCAGGTCATGACCCCTCCTCAAACCGATGGTTCCACTGAGGCAGCCTGCAGCCCTGTCTTCCCAGAAACTCATTTTACAAACTCACCCCCTTCCCAAGTAGAGAATCTTTTGTATCTCCAGTCCCTATTACTTTGATTGAGTTGACGGAATAGGTGGTGTTAACTTAGCAAAAAGATGGTCAGTTTACCAACTGACAGGGAGGAACTCTCCCTCCATCCTCCCTCGCACGCTCACAATAGGGCAGGTGCGTTTGTGGACAGGAGCGCCCCGCTGAGCACTCAGCCTCGCTGGGTCCCGGGGCGCTGGGCAGGGGGTGCCCCGGGCGCAGGCCAAGCGAAGGGCCGAGCGCCTTCTCCACGCCGGCTCTCGTTGCGTCCAAGCGGCGGCGGGCGTGCAGGCGCGGGCAGCGAGGCCCGGCCGTTCCGCGCTGGGAGGTAGGTGGTGCTGTTGCCGTGACTGTCTTCCTCATTGGCGCGGCGCGGAGAGGCGGA
>NW_006159807.1:4407729-4419128 GCF_000334495.1 Tupaia belangeri chinensis | reverse complement strand
GGTACCCGCGAGCCCGGCCGGCCTTGGGGGCCCAGGGGGCGCCCCTCTCCGACCCAGGCCTGCTCTGGCCGGGTTCGCGCGGGACAGCGGAGCCGCGGCCAAGTGCGTCTCGGGGAAGTTCGGGCGGGTTTCAGAAGTTGGCGCCCGGTAGAGGGGGCGCCGGCCCGGGGCGTCTTAGGCTTCCGCGGCCTCGGAGTGTGGCCGGGGCACGGGGAGACCTTGGGTCCCGCTGGTCCAGCCCGAGACCCCGGCGGGCGGCGCGGCAGAGCCAGCTCGCATTAGGCGCCCGGGGCGTTCCCGGGAGGCGAAAGGCGAGTTTCCCAATCTGGGCAGGGTGCAGGCCACTTCCCGGCAGAGGGCTGTGCGTACGAGGAGGGACGGCTAACTTCTGCTTTCCGACGGGACGCGGCCGCGAGCGGAGTCTCCCACCCGATCGGCACCCCGAACGGCCGCTCGCTGCCCTTCCTGCCGCGTCCTTGGGCTGCGAGGATCGCCGGCCCTCGCGAGCGTCCCCCTTTCCTTCCAGGGTGTCGAGGGTGCCCCCTTCGCTGGTCCTCAGGGTTCGTGGGGCACCATTGTTTATTGCCAGAAATGTGTGTTTCTCATGAGCCTTGAGATCGCACAACTTGATTACTATTTTTTGTTAGTTTCTTTAATAATGAAAGCAACACCATTTAGTGGCCCGTTCCCACGATCTTACAGTAAGCAGCTCTCTTTACAAATGTTGTGAGAATCATCTTACAGAAGGAGTTGGATGCTATTTAAGATCATTGTTAAACTATACGATATTCCTATTTAGCCATGAAGTTGTTTTAGAAGTGCCTTCTTGTTTCCCTGATCTTAGCTGAAACAACCAACCAGGGTTTAGTGGGTCCGAACCTACAGACACGTTTACAGACAAAAATGAACAAGTGATTTTCACGATCAGTTGATGTCTTCTTTGTCATAGGCCCATCCCCACAGGGAAATTTCGTGTTTTTTGATTTTGGAAAAAATATGTGACGGCTGAGTTTTAATTATAGTTTTGGTCATTTGTAGGGCTTTGTTTTAAGTTCCTGCTGCAATAGTGAAAGATTCGAGATTGTAAATGAATATGAATTTCGTTTGTTTGGAAAGAGAATTAAGACAAAGAAAAATGGTGTTTTGGAGCAGTGTGCACTGTTTATTTTAAACCTTTCACAATTTAATTCCTTCTGTAACTTTTTGGAGTTATTTTTGGAGGTTTTTTTTTTTTTAACTGGAAAGTATTGTTATTTAAATCAAAAGTTTTAGTGATAATAATTCAAGTGACCATAATGCAATGGCAAGCATATTTTTTCCCCTTTATGAAAACAAATGGATGATTGATTTCTTCTTATTCTCTTAGGGAACACATAAGGACATATTAAAAAGAGAGAGAGATCCAAATATTAAGCACACAAATTTGGATCTAAAAATGGATGGTCAAAGATCTTGGGAACTAAGGGACCTTCTTGCCAAATAAGGAAACTTGGCATGTTGCACTGTGTATTTTAAGTTAGTGCAAGAGTGAGTGTTATTGGCAATATGTTGGCTCAGTGCCTATCTGGAATGAGCAATGAAGCTGACTTTGATAGGGCTACAAAATTATAAACAGGAGTTCTGAGGACCGTGGAGTGAATAATCCGATCATCAGAGAAAACACTGAAGAAATTACAGTGCTACTTTGTGAAAAAAGGTCAGACAGAGAGTAAAGCTGTTAGTGTAGAAAGACCAAAATGGACAGCTGATTTTAGAAATTGATAGATTCAGGGAAGAGAGGGAGAATCAGTGATATATTTTTTAAAAAACCGGAAATAGATGTTTGTGGAGATATGGTACCTCTTGCAGTACGATGGCCTTCTATATCTATATCCTGAGATGTTGGAAATAAAAAATCAATTTGGATCATTTGGTTTCTATTTTATTCTACCCAGGACAGATTGACAGGGTGGGTGTCCTGTCTATCTAAATGTAATAGGAACAGCTAAGACGCCTTTTGGTCTTACTGCAGGGAAGATTTAGGCTACTTCTTTTGTGGCTATTAACCTTGCCCTACTACACACAAATAAGCAGAGTTCCAGCTGTGACTGGAAAACTGTACCTGCTATAAGGGAAGAGAGCTATAAATGCTGAAGCTTAGATTGGTCTGGCTGATACATGGGTGCTTTTGTGTCAGCCCCTCCTACAGACAGCTGAAACATCGATTATACCCTAATAGCAGTTAAATAATCCCAACACAGCAGAAGATGCACTGAGAGCAAAGCAGCACATGTTAGACACCTTAACCTCGTTGTCACAATTGCTAATGGAAAATTAAGCCTCAGATTGAACTTTAGGTGGATGATAAGCAATCCAGTAATCCAGTAATTATTGTAATAATAATAATAAAAAAAGGGTCTGTTTAAAGAAAGTCAAAAGGAAAACTAGAAGGAGGTAGTAGAATGATATAGTGGAGAAAAGGTATGATGGGAAAAAATGATCGGACTTGAGAATAAGACCTCGGTTTGGATTCATCACTTGTTTGGTAGTCAGGGTGGGCCATTCTCACTATGGATGCTCAGTTTCTTCACATGTAAATTGGGGACAGTAATTCCAGCTTCCTAAGGATAAGTTTGTGAGTCAGCACATGAAAATGCTTGAACCAGTGCCTGAAACTTCCGCCACCATAACCAAATGGTAGAGAGGAATTTTTTTCCACGTCTCCCAAGCTACACACAAGACACAGTTGCTTATGTCACCTCTCCCCAGCTAAGGCTTGCCCTTGGTAGCCTTGCCTGTTTCCCCATCACACGAGTGTGTCAGTAGGGTCAGGTCACAGCAGTTTTCATAAATATGCTCCTCTTTGAGTGTAAGGGTTTCTAAAGTGGCTTTGTATACTTTTGTATTTCTGTACTGCTTTGTAATGTTTTAGGAGGGAGGGCTTGAAAATTAGTGCATTTAATGTTTGCAGGAGGAATTTGAAGAATTTAAGAGTTTTATCAACAGGGGAAGGTTATGACCTAGAGGCCAGAGCTGAGCTCACTCAGAACCATTCTTAAGCTGATTTTGCGTATAGCTTGTCATCAGGACCGAACACTCTTATTTCTGGACTTAACTCTGGACTTGCAGGTAAGAAAACCAAAGGAGAGAAAGAAAGAATTGCTTCCTACAGGTCATGGAGTAAATCTTTTCTTATTAAACTTTGCTACCAAGTACCCTTTTGTGGGGAAGATGAATTAAGTCTTTTCAGAGAGCTGTCAATACAGCCATAAATACCCTCAATCTAAACAAGCACTTGGTTTAAAACCTTATATTTTTAGCCTTAAAAATGTATGTGGATTTTGCATTAGCTTCTATCCCATTCTGTTTTACTTAATTGAACAAACCAATACAAGCAGATGCATGTTTATTCCCCCAAGTCTGAAAGTGAGATAGGTAGGTAGGCTGTGCTTTTATTCCTACACGGCTTTGTGCAGGGCTGTATGCTCCATGTATGGGAATAAGCATATAAGGGACGTGAGATTGCTCCAATAAAGGGTAGCGCACTGTTAGGCTTCGCCGCATGGGGTAATGTACTTCTGTGTTGCTGGAAAAAAGTAAGAGTAGATCACCATCCAAAGAGTTTATGTAATGTGTGATTATGCTGTGGCTTTCAGAGTGAAGAGAGCTCTCTGCTTCGGGAATGGGAGAAAAGAGAAAGGAGAGTTACAGGATGGAAATCTGGAATGTGGCCGTTACCTTGCCTGCCAGTTTGGGAGGAGAAATTTAGGAGATCGGCCCAAACATTTCCATGATTTCTATCCCTAATGTTGATCACCATGCTTCTACAGGGTATTAGTGTCAGATTCATGCCTGTACCCCTCAGAAGACAAGGGAGAGTGCCCGCACTTTATAGTAGGTTCCTCAGTCACTGTTGAGGGAGGTCTGGAGTGGATCTTACTTTTTGTTGTTGTTAATTGTCTGAGGATGTGTAAGCTTGCCAGAAAGAGAGAGGCAGAGAGGGGGAGAAGAAGAGGGAAATAAGCACCCCATGGGGGGATGGCCATGCCACAATCCCTTCCTCCCCATTTCTTCTGTCAGGGTTTTGAGCATGGGTGCATATGTACATCACATGTACCCAGTGTATTTTACTAGTTTCCAGGGGTTGGGATAGGGTCAGCACTCAGCCACGTGGGATCTGGCTGCCTTAACCATTGGGCTACAGTGCTGGCCCAAGGAGTGGACCTTAAAGAACATTCATTCTGCTCTTCTGGCTGATGCAGGAGTTTCTCCTCCACACTCCACCCTCCAATTGAGCACCCTCAGCAGTGCTCACCCACTACTAAAGAGACTGCTAGCCTCCTCTAGCTACTCTTACAACTTTTATCTTTTTTTAGTTAGGCAACTCTAATAACCAGGAATCCTTTCTGTAACTTTTGACAACAGCTTAGCCTTTGGATCAATGAAGCAGGATAGGGTCCTGGTCTTCTTTAGCCCCCCACCCCCACCCCAACACACACACACACACACACACACACACACAGGGTTAGTGTGCTCACAGAGAGACAGAGAGAGGGAAAGTTTGAAATCACCCCCTAGGGGGATGGCCACAACACAATCCCTTCTCTTCCATTCTCTCAGGAATCAGGGCAGGTATACACACAGAGTTGCCTGATGTGATTTTTAAGCTGCCAGGCCTGGGACTTGAAGTGCAGTCAGCCATCTGGGAATCCAGTGCTTCAGCCACCATACCACCTGCTGGCCCACTCTTCTCTAGTTTTAACTTCTTCATTTCCTTTCATCTTACGTCAAGGATACCAGGGTTTTGTTTTGTTTTGTTTTGTTTTTTTGCTTGTTTTTTAAAAAAAGATGAATGCTTATAGGATGTGTGTACTTACCAGAGAGACGACACAATCCCTTTTCCCCTATTCCTTCTGTCAGGACTTTGAGCATGGATGCACATGCACCTCTCATGCTCCTGGTGCATTTTGCTAGTTGCCAGGAGCTGCCAGAGAGACAGAGAGACAGAAAGTGAGAAATCATCCTGCAGGGGGATGGCCACACCACAGTCCCTTCCTCTCCATTCTCCTGTTGGGATTTTGGGCATGCACGCACATGCATCTGTCTTGAGTTTTAAGCCGCTGAGTCCAGGATTCGAACTGTCGTGGACTATGTGGGAGTCCAGCAACATAACCACTATGCCGTCTGCTGGTCCTAGGATATCAGGTTTTACCCCTATGTTTATCTTTCTCAGAGGATATTCTAGGTAATCAGTCCCAAATTGTACTTGCTCGTCAGCATCCAGGATGATTGGCTACTTCTATTTGACAGAAATAATCCAGGGGTGGAAAGGAACTGAGTAGCAATAGGACACAGGATGGGTGGGAACTAGGATGGGTGGGAACTAGATGGATGGGTCCTCCTTGCTGCCCACACTCCCCACCCCCATACACTTGTGCATTCTCTTCTAACCATCCTCTGGAAATCTGCCCTGTCAGTGCTTCCTGATTTTAGCCAAACTCTGATCCCATTCTCTTCATTATGCCATGAGAAGCGCCAGTTATTCAGCACAGGGAGTCCCTGCAGTAGCCTGCAAAGTGCTCCGTACCCACTTCACATTCTGGGATGGGCATCTGAGTGCAGATTTTGACACACTGCATTTCTGTGGCACGAGTGTCCCCACTAGTCACATTCTTCTTTCTCTCCTGTATTTTACTCCTGGTTAAACATTTCTGACGAGGGGGACTGGAAGTTAGCGTAATAGCTATGTCGCTGAACTCTCATGTAGTTGACAGCGTTTGAGTCCCAGACCCGGTGGCTTAAACTCACGCCAGGCGCGTGTGCGTGTGTGCCCAAAATCTCGAGAGGAGAATGGAGGAGAAGGGATTGCGGTGTGGCCATCACGCTGGGGGGGGATTTCTCACTTTCTATCTCTCTGTCTCTCTCTGACTTTCTGGCGAGCACATGTGCCCTATAGCAAAAACCTCTCCAAAAAGAAGAAAAGAAAAGAAAAGAAAACATTTCTGATGAGGAAGTGGGCTTTGAAAGTTGATTTTCATTAATTGAAATATTAAAGTATACATAAAAATATTTTCTTTAACTAGTCCACTTTTGTTTTAAGCTTTGCTCTACCTAGGGAATTACACTAGTTCATGGTAAAGCACAGAGGGAAATGAAACCACTCTATTCTGGTTTGTAGACTCTCATCTGAAGTTGGCTTCTCTCAGCCTTGCCTGAAGACCCAACCCATCCTGTCTAAGATCTACTGTGTTCCGAGAGCAGCCTTGGAGCAAAGAGGGAACTATTTATGGTAGAGACAGTACTAGTTTGTTATGTTTGTATACTTAGTCTCCTTTAGATAGTCTTATAGATTTTATCTTTTTTAGTGATTAAGGGGGGGGAAAGGCAAAAAATAGTAGACCAGTAGTCCTGTTTAGAGATAGAATCTTTGACTTTGACCTTGGCATTATAGACAAATACACCAAGCCAGAAACTGTCCCCATTATTTATTTATTTATTTTTTTTTAGAGCTAAGACTTGTAGGAAAGAAAATAATCACAGAATGGTGATTCCAAGTGGTACTGTTTTAATAAACATGCAGCTAAAGCACATTTTTATTATTTGTTTGCTAATCTATGTCATGGAGGCTGAAGTAACACCAACAGTAGTATTTTTTAAGAATTATTTTATTTAACTTTATTTATTTATTTAAATTTGATCAGAGAGAGACAGACTGTGTGTGTGTGTGTGAGTGAGAGAGAGCGAGCGAGAGAAAGAGAGAGAGAGAAAGAAAGTTGCCAGGTCCGGGACTCGAACTGCAGTAGATCATGTGGGAGTCCAGTGCTGTTAACCACCACGCTACCTGCCAGCCCCACCCAACATTAAATATTAAGGTAGCAGGGCTGGCAAAATAATTTGATGAACACTGAGGGCTGTTCTTGAAGTCTCTCTCTCTCTTTTTTTTTTTTGGTCATACCCAGTCTTGATAAAAATGAATTAATTTCTACTCCTATATTTTATCAAGAATAAACTTGTAACTTCACTTGGGTAAAGAAAGGGGAGAAGAAGATTGAAATTAGGGATAGATAAAGAGGAAGTGTTTAAATTAAGAAATAATAGATTTCATATAAACCTAAAAGATCCAGATAAGGTCCAAAGACCTTTTATTCTGTTGGGTCATCGAAAATGTCATGAAGCATTTTTGCATAGAAAAACATGTCATGACATTTCTGATGATCCAATAGTAAAGCTAATCCTTTTATTATGGATTTTTTAAAAAAAAATTATGATTTGCAGGTATGCCATGAAGCAGTTTACAGTTCTCCCGAGTTAGGTGTTTGCTTGATATGCACTAGATACAATCTGAAGGAAGTCCTTGGCTTTCATGAAGGGTGTACCCTCTAGGGTTCTCCCAAAGCTAGTGCAGTACTTGAATAAATAGGTCCTGGAAACTCTAGTTCTAAAAAGTGTTGGGGAGGGGGGAAGTGTTGTCTTTTGGTAACGACAGTGAACTTTGAAAAAAAGCTGAAAAGAAAAAGAAATTATAATTACTTACTAAAATAGATCTTTTAGAAGTGACTATAGCCAAAAGATAGTAAACAGAAGAGTGAGGGAAAAAATCACAGCATACACAAAGAGAGATGGCTGAAAAGAATTCGGGGATCAGTAGTACATTGATGGGCTGGCAGGTGGTATGGTGGTAAGGGTACTGGACTCCCACATGGTCGATTGCAGTTCAAGGCCTAAATCTGGAGGCTTGCTTTCTCACTCTCCCTCTCTTTCTCTCTCGTCAAATTAATAATAATAATAATAATAAATGAAATTAAATAAAGAATTCGGAAAAGTAGTACATTGACTTATTAATAATTGTTTTGCAAAACTAATGGAGGTATAATATATAACAATTCTGAAAATGAAGAGAAGAAAACTATTGAGGAAAACGTACTTGACTTTGAAGACTGAAGGTATAGATGGCTAAATATGATATCAAAGCTATTAAAATAAGCAGAAAACCAGGCCAGCAGGTGGCAGGATGGTTAAGGTGCTGGACTCCCACATGGCCGACTGTGGTTCTAGTTCCCGATTTAGCAGCTTGCTTTCTAACTTCTCCCTTTTCTCACTCTCTCTATCTCTTTGGTCAAAGTAAAATAATAATAATAATAATAATAATAATAATAATAATAATAATAATGACAAATAAAATTAAGTAAAGAAATGATTTTAAAAACCTAAGGAGAAAACCATAGTTTTCATTGATTGTGCACTGTGAACTAGGTACTAAGCAAGGGACTTCCGCAGCATCTCCCACCTCAGCTGCTATGCTCACCAAAGAGAAAACAGATCAGAGAGACACAGTCCTTGTCCAAGGTCTGACAGCTCCCAAGTTTGGATTTGCTACTAGGTGTCTCTAATAGGGACCTTTTCACTTGGTCATGCTGCCTCTATGTTGAGGAAGTAAGACTTAGCAATAAAGTCAAATACTACTGTGTGATCTTACAGCTTTTGGGCTGTCAAAATTGAGCAATGAATGGAAGGGATTTAGAATTTTTTATTTATTGGGTCTGGAAAAAATTATTGGTTTAGGTTACTGAAGAGGTAGAGGCGAAGTACAAACTCACTTCTAACTGTAAAATAGGTTTTCTTGTTAGAACTTTAGTGGATTAAGGACCAGCAGTTAGCGTAACGGCTATGTCGCTGGACTCCCATGTAGCTGACTGTGGTTCGAGTCCTGGACCCGGTGGTTTACGCTCATGCTGGGCACGTGTGTGTGCGTGTCCAAGATCCCGAGAGGAGAGTGGAGGAGAAGGGATTGTGGCGTGGCCATCCCCCCCAGGGGTGATTTCTCACTTTCTTTCTCTCTGTCTTTCTGGTGAGCGCAAGTGCCCTATAGCAAAAACTTCTCCAAAAAAAGAACTTTAGTGGATTAGAACGCCTATTGTTAGAACTTTTGTTTTTAATTTGGGGCAAAGGTCTGGTGGGAGGTGGGGGGTTGGGGGAAAAGACTCTTTTGAGATCGACATTTATGTTAAGAAAAGGTGAAAAACAAAAACAACAAGAGACAAAAATAGAGTTATTGAATAGAGAATAGAATAGAGAAAGTAAATCCCCCCCCTTTTTTGGGAGTAGAAGGCTGAAAACATCAAAGTGTAAAGTAATACTCCCTCTAAGATTTTCTACTTTCATATGGTCCCACTTTTGATAGCTAGCCAGTGGTGCTATATTTCATTTAGCAACCTAGTTAATAAACATTTTTTTGAATTTTAATCTAATGAAATTTTTAATGAAAAAAATGTAGCATACTACTTAAGTGATTGGATTCAATCACCAATTAGCGATTTTCAAAATTTTTAAACATTGGTGCCTTATTATACTTTGATTTTTGTGATATTCTTGGCTTAATTTACCCTTCAATATGATGTGATAGATACCTAACATTTATAACAACTTTGAGAGTTTATAAAACAAAAGTTAGGATGCTACAAAATTAGAACTGAAGATTGTTTGGGGGAAAATAGCCTTTTTTGTGTATAAAGCAATTTTTAAAATATGTGATGAAAACATCATGTCTTATTTGATATTCTGTATGAATTTGCTTATGTAGATGACACTTATTTTAAAATTTGGCATATTCACTGGGGAAGACATTTGAAAAATTCAAACACATATTGATCAGATGCTCTGGCTCAAGATGCTTTATGTATGGTTAACCAATAACTCAGATTTTTTATTCTTTTGGTCATTAGTTGAGGTTCTCAGAATAATAATTTTAAATGAAAAGAGAGAAAGTTCAAAGGGAAAAATGCCCCCCCCACACACACACATACACATACAGAGCCTGATGTTCACATCAGGAATGGGAATCTTTTTATTATTATTATTATCATTTTTAATTTATTACAGTTATTATTCCTTAACTTGACCAGACACATGCACACACACACACTCACAGAGACAGAGAGAGAGAGAGAGAGAGAGAATGCCACATGGAAGTCCAGTGCCTTAACCACCACACCACCTGCTGGCCCCGGGAATGGGAATCTCAACCACTTCTTCAGTTAAGCCTGTGATGCCTTGCCAAACTCACTAGAGTTAAAATCTATACTTGTGCATCCTAGAAGTATTAGTGTCTTCAGTAATCAGATGGGACTTAATTTTTTATGGTCTCAATAAAACATTCAAGTAATTGCATAATTCCCTTTGTACATGGCCAGGGTAAGTAACAGTGATTCTGGGAGGAGCATGATGTCAGCGGGTGAAGATCCTGGAGAAAGATACTTCTCAGAGGTCAGCCTTGCTCTGGCTCCCTTGGGTCAGTTTCAGAGGTGACTGATCATGTCACTTCATTCAGATTCCCTGGGCTTGCTCTTCGTCAGTGACCTGTATTGATTCATATTGACCTCATCGTGGTTCAGATCTCTACCTTTGTTTTGGAAAGAATTTCTCTACAGCCTTCACATCCCACCCTCCATCCCGGATATGGTGAGACCAAATACTGGAGGCCTCAAACATATTCTCCTCAGTCTTTCAAAATGCTTAGGCATGGGCCAGCAGGTGGTATGGTGGTTGAAGTGCTAGACTCTGTGTGAGAACCGTGGTCAACCATGGTTCAAGTCCCGAACCTGATGGCTTGCTTTCTCACTTTCTCTCTCTCTCCCTGTCTTGCTCTGGTGAGCACATGTTCTCTATAGCAAATTAAAAAATAATAATTAAATTAAATTAGAAGTTAATCTTAAAAAAATAAAGTCAGGATTTGCTTCAGAATGCCCTGAGGGCACTTGTAGAAAATGAAAGATCTCAGGTTTTACTTAACTTGGTTAAAATATTTCCTTTTATAAAAGATGTAGTGGTGGGACCAGCAAAATGTGTAATGGTTACATCTCTGGACTCCCACGTAGTTGACCATGGTTCAAGTCCTGGACTCTCTGGCTTAAAACTCACACTGGGCACGTGTGCTTGCATGCCCAAGATCCCAGGAGAATGGAGGGGAAGGATTGTGGCATGGCCATCCCCCCGGGGGGGTGGTTTCTCACTTTCTGTCTCTCTCTGTCTCTGGTGCATGCATGCACCCTATAGCAAAAATCTCTCTTAAAAAATAAAATAAAATAACAGGTATAGTGGAAGAATAACTAGAAATGATTAATTCATTGGTTCAACAATTTTTTTTTTTAATGCTAAAGGTGCATACTATATGCCAGGCTGTGTACTGGTTGTAGATGATACAAATAGAAATGAGTTTTACATTCAGGGTTTTAAAGTCTGGTGGTAATTAAATGGGAAAGTGAATGGACAATGGTACTCCATCACAGGAGAGACAGAATTTACTTCTGAGGCTGAAAGAGGCGATCAGGGCTGGCTCGATGACATGGTGGTGACATACTGTTCAAGCAATGCTGGATCCATGCAGAAGATGATGGTGTGTTCCTTGGCCAGCCTGCGCATGC
>NW_006159807.1:4391681-4406467 GCF_000334495.1 Tupaia belangeri chinensis | reverse complement strand
GGACTCCCACATGGCTGACTGTGGTTCAAATCCCAGACCTGGTGGCTTGCTTTTGCACTTAACATGTCTCTTTGGTCAAAGTAAAATAATAATAATAATAATAATAATAATAATAATAATAATAATAATGACAAATAAAATTAAGTAAAGAAATGATTTTAAAAACCTAAGGAGAAAACCATAGTTTTCATTGATTGTGCACTGTGAACTAGGTACTAAGCAAGGGACTTCCGCAGCATCTCCCACCTCAGCTGCTATGCTCACCAAAGAGAAAACAGATCAGAGAGACACAGTCCTTGTCCAAGGTCTGACAGCTCCCAAGTTTGGATTTGCTACTAGGTGTCTCTAATAGGGACCTTTTCACTTGGTCATGCTGCCTCTATGTTGAGGAAGTAAGACTTAGCAATAAAGTCAAATACTACTGTGTGATCTTACAGCTTTTGGGCTGTCAAAATTGAGCAATGAATGGAAGGGATTTAGAATTTTTTATTTATTGGGTCTGGAAAAAATTATTGGTTTAGGTTACTGAAGAGGTAGAGGCGAAGTACAAACTCACTTCTAACTGTAAAATAGGTTTTCTTGTTAGAACTTTAGTGGATTAAGGACCAGCAGTTAGCGTAACGGCTATGTCGCTGGACTCCCATGTAGCTGACTGTGGTTCGAGTCCTGGACCCGGTGGTTTACGCTCATGCTGGGCACGTGTGTGTGCGTGTCCAAGATCCCGAGAGGAGAGTGGAGGAGAAGGGATTGTGGCGTGGCCATCCCCCCCAGGGGTGATTTCTCACTTTCTTTCTCTCTGTCTTTCTGGTGAGCGCAAGTGCCCTATAGCAAAAACTTCTCCAAAAAAAGAACTTTAGTGGATTAGAACGCCTATTGTTAGAACTTTTGTTTTTAATTTGGGGCAAAGGTCTGGTGGGAGGTGGGGGGTTGGGGGAAAAGACTCTTTTGAGATCGACATTTATGTTAAGAAAAGGTGAAAAACAAAAACAACAAGAGACAAAAATAGAGTTATTGAATAGAGAATAGAATAGAGAAAGTAAATCCCCCCCCTTTTTTGGGAGTAGAAGGCTGAAAACATCAAAGTGTAAAGTAATACTCCCTCTAAGATTTTCTACTTTCATATGGTCCCACTTTTGATAGCTAGCCAGTGGTGCTATATTTCATTTAGCAACCTAGTTAATAAACATTTTTTTGAATTTTAATCTAATGAAATTTTTAATGAAAAAAATGTAGCATACTACTTAAGTGATTGGATTCAATCACCAATTAGCGATTTTCAAAATTTTTAAACATTGGTGCCTTATTATACTTTGATTTTTGTGATATTCTTGGCTTAATTTACCCTTCAATATGATGTGATAGATACCTAACATTTATAACAACTTTGAGAGTTTATAAAACAAAAGTTAGGATGCTACAAAATTAGAACTGAAGATTGTTTGGGGGAAAATAGCCTTTTTTGTGTATAAAGCAATTTTTTAAATATGTGATGAAAGCATCATGTCTTATTTGATATTCTGTATGAATTTGCTTATGTAGATGACACTTATTTTAAAATTTGGCATATTCACTGGGGAAGACATTTGAAAAATTCAAACACATATTGATCAGATGCTCTGGCTCAAGATGCTTTATGTATGGTTAACCAATAACTCAGATTTTTTATTCTTTTGGTCATTAGTTGAGGTTCTCAGAATAATAATTTTAAATGAAAAGAGAGAAAGTTCAAAGGGAAAAATGCCCCCCCCACACACACACATACACATACAGAGCCTGATGTTCACATCAGGAATGGGAATCTTTTTATTATTATTATTATCATTTTTAATTTATTACAGTTATTATTCCTTAACTTGACCAGACACATGCACACACACACACTCACAGAGACAGAGAGAGAGAGAGAGAGAGAGAATGCCACATGGAAGTCCAGTGCCTTAACCACCACACCACCTGCTGGCCCCGGGAATGGGAATCTCAACCACTTCTTCAGTTAAGCCTGTGATGCCTTGCCAAACTCACTAGAGTTAAAATCTATACTTGTGCATCCTAGAAGTATTAGTGTCTTCAGTAATCAGATGGGACTTAATTTTTTATGGTCTCAATAAAACATTCAAGTAATTGCATAATTCCCTTTGTACATGGCCAGGGTAAGTAACAGTGATTCTGGGAGGAGCATGATGTCAGCGGGTGAAGATCCTGGAGAAAGATACTTCTCAGAGGTCAGCCTTGCTCTGGCTCCCTTGGGTCAGTTTCAGAGGTGACTGATCATGTCACTTCATTCAGATTCCCTGGGCTTGCTCTTCGTCAGTGACCTGTATTGATTCATATTGACCTCATCGTGGTTCAGATCTCTACCTTTGTTTTGGAAAGAATTTCTCTACAGCCTTCACATCCCACCCTCCATCCCGGATATGGTGAGACCAAATACTGGAGGCCTCAAACATATTCTCCTCAGTCTTTCAAAATGCTTAGGCATGGGCCAGCAGGTGGTATGGTGGTTGAAGTGCTAGACTCTGTGTGAGAACCGTGGTCAACCATGGTTCAAGTCCCGAACCTGATGGCTTGCTTTCTCACTTTCTCTCTTTCTCCCTGTCTTGCTCTGGTGAGCACATGTTCTCTATAGCAAATTAAAAAATAATAATTAAATTAAATTAGAAGTTAATCTTAAAAAAATAAAGTCAGGATTTGCTTCAGAATGCCCTGAGGGCACTTGTAGAAAATGAAAGATCTCAGGTTTTACTTAACTTGGTTAAAATATTTCCTTTTATAAAAGATGTAGTGGTGGGACCAGCAAAATGTGTAATGGTTACATCTCTGGACTCCCACGTAGTTGACCATGGTTCAAGTCCTGGACTCTCTGGCTTAAAACTCACACTGGGCACGTGTGCTTGCATGCCCAAGATCCCAGGAGAATGGAGGGGAAGGATTGTGGCATGGCCATCCCCCCGGGGGGGTGGTTTCTCACTTTCTGTCTCTCTCTGTCTCTGGTGCATGCATGCACCCTATAGCAAAAATCTCTCTTAAAAAATAAAATAAAATAACAGGTATAGTGGAAGAATAACTAGAAATGATTAATTCATTGGTTCAACAATTTTTTTTTTTAATGCTAAAGGTGCATACTATATGCCAGGCTGTGTACTGGTTGTAGATGATACAAATAGAAATGAGTTTTACATTCAGGGTTTTAAAGTCTGGTGGTAATTAAATGGGAAAGTGAATGGACAATGGTACTCCATCACAGGAGAGACAGAATTTACTTCTGAGGCTGAAAGAGGCGATCAGGGCTGGCTCGATGACATGGTGGTGACATACTGTTCAAGCAATGCTGGATCCATGCAGAAGATGATGGTGTGTTCCTTGGCCAGCCTGTGCATGCTGGGCCTGTGTGCTCAAGGTCCTGGCTGGCTAGCAGGGTGAGGGATTGTAGCAGGAGACCCTGTTGAGAGTGCTCATCTATCTATCTATCTATCTATCTATCTATCTATCTATCTATCTATCTATCTATCTTTCTTTCTTTCTTTCTTTCTTTTAAAAGAATTGCCTATTTCATTTTATTCATTCATTCATTTATTTTAATTTGACCAGACACACACACACACACACACACTCACACTCACATACACAGAGAGAGTGAGAAAGTGAGAAAGCAAGCCACCAGGTCTGGGACTCAAACTGTGGTCAGCCATGTGAGAGTGTCTAGTCCCTGACCCACCACGCCACCTGCTGGTCCCTGAGAGTGCCCATCTTTGAATCCCTATTCTCTCTCCCTGTCTCTTTTTCCCTCTCTCTTATGAAGAAAATAAATAAGCTTAAAAAAAAAAAAAGTGGTGGGACCAGCAGTTGGCGTAATGGCTACGTTGCTGGACTCCCATGTAGTCAACTGCGGTTCAAGTCCTGGACCTGGTGGCTTAAACTTGTGCCAGGTGCATGTGCGTGTGTGCCTTAGATCCCAAGAGGAGAATGGAAGCGAAAGGATTGCAGCGTGGCCATCCCCCTGGGGGGCAATTTCTCGCTTTCTGTCTCTCTGTCTCTTTCTTTCTGGTGAGTGCACGCACCCTATAGCAAAAACCTCTAAAAACAAAAAATGAGTGGTCAGGAATTTGCTGGGCAGAGAAAGACATGTGAAGTGGAGACCCTAGCCTGTGCGAGGTAATGGTGAGAGCAAGGCCAGCACAGATTGGGAAATGCAAGCAGTTCCTTATGTGTGTATGGGAAATGAGAAGACTTGAAGTGAAAGTGGCTATAAATAGTGAAAAAATAACAAAATTTTTGGAATTAAAGGATACGAGTTACAGATTCAGAGTCCACTGAGTGTCAAACCCATGGGGGAAAAAAAGGGACTCACTCTTAAGCATGTCCTATTAAATTCAAGGTTCCAGGGTTGAATAGATATCCTCAAAGCTTTCAGAGAGGAAAACATAATACAAAAGGCATTGGTAACCAGAACAACACCAGACTGCATAACAGCCACATTAGAAACCAGAAGAAAATGAAGTACTTTTAAAAATCATATGGAAAATGATTCCCTACCTGGGCCAGCAGATGGCATGATGGCTGAATCCCATAGTGCTAATTGTGTGGTTCAAGTCCCAGACCTGGTGACTTGCAAAACACACTGGGCTCATGTATGTGCATGCCTAAAAGCCCCGGAAGAGAATGGAGGAGAACACATGAGATCCGAGGACATGTTTTCCAACTGAGCAAAGAGGTGAAGGAACTCCTAAGGACAAGAAAAAGGGAAGCTTTAATCCAAGCCAGACCTAGAGATCAACAGTTCTGATCAGATTAAATCAGGGTTAAAGGGTATAGAAAGATTGCCTGGGACCAGCAGATGATGTAATGGTTACATCACTGGACTCCCACACGACTGACCTGGTTCGAGTCCTAGACTCGCTGGCTTCAAACTCACGCTGGGCACATGAGTGTGCATGCCCTAAATCCTGAGAGGAGAATGGAGGAGAGGGGATTGTGGTGTGGCCATCCCCCAGGGGGTGATTTCTTGCTTTCTGTCTGTCTGTTTCTCTCTGTCTCTCTGGCAAGCACACAGGCCCTATAGCAAAAATCTCTCTTGGAAAAAAAAAAAGAAAATGAAATTATCTGATGTTTTCATTTTGTCAAGAGGAATTTTGAAGTTCTTAAGAAAGTTTGATAAAATGAGTAAGTGTTAGAAATATAAAATGCTGGGACCAGCAGTTAGTGTAATGGCTATGTTGTTGAACTCCCATGTAGTCGACCACGGTTCAAGTCCTGGACCTGATGGCTTATACTCACACCGGGTGTGTGCGCGTACATGCCCAAGATCCCGAGAGGAGAATGGAGGAGAAGGGATTGTAACATGGCCATCCTCCCTGGAGGGTGATTTCTCACTTTCTGTCTCTCTGTCTCTCTCTCTCTCTCTGGTGAATGCCTGCGCCCTGTAGCAAAAACCTCTCCAAAAAGAAAAACAAAGAAATATAAAATGCTAACCAAATAGCAATAAAAACCAAAAACAGATTAACTAATAACTTAAAAAGAAGCAAAAGTTATGGAAGAAAGGCAATCTTAGGTGGCACTGCTGGCAATAATATTTACTTTGTCAGATTACTACTGTAAACTCTGCATATTGATTTAATCAACTGTCACAGTGTAGCTGGAAGCTGGGAGGACTGGGTAAGTGTGTCTTATTTGTATACATGGAGATAAAGCGTGATAGATGTGTACCAAATCCTTAAGTTTCTTAAGGAAAAGTTAATAGATAATAGCTACAAGACATAGCAATATAAGCGCATTATATAGAAATATGGAGTTAAATATCAGAAGAAAATGCTAAAGGAGTCAAATTAGTTGCCTCCAGAGAGTGAGAGCTGGGTATGGAGAGTAGGGGGGCAGAGGATGTCAATTTTTTATTGTAAGTTTAGTAGTCCTATTTCATTTTTTTATACTTGATACAAATAAAAGCAATTAATGAAACACCATTCGCATTCTGTTGAACAAACTTTTTGACTCACATACTCTACATACTTATCTTTGGCACATTCCTAAATTTTATCAACACTTTCTTCTTTGCTGTGTTTAATCAAAAATAAATTGCAGCCAAGTTGGTAAGGCAGATTGTTGATTCAAATATGTTTATAGACTATTTGGATACCGTATTTCCCACCCCTCCCCCATATTTTTATGCAGACTCTGAACTATCTTCTAAACTTTAGAGGATAAATAAACAGCCTTTCCTCTTTCTTGCCTTCTCCCCAAAGTGGATAGAGCTACATGATTTCTTCAAGTAACCAATCAGCATTCTCCAGTGACCTGATGTTCCTAAAACGGGATTGCTAGTCAGCTGCACATGAAGATCTCTGAGCTGTGTACAGCTCAGCAAAGCCTTGAGTTGTTTATGGAGAAATGTTTCTAATATAGATAGATACAAACTGCACCGTCCCATTTATTTTGGAAAAAATCTCACAAAAAAATGGACAGTGTAAAATGCCCATATAACCTTCACCCAGGTCAGTATTTAACATTTTGCCACACTGTGTGCACATTCTCTCTCTTCTTTTCTCTCCCTTATGCTTTTTCCCCCCTTGGAGTAGGTGGGCTGGACCATGTTAAAATAAGTTGTAGACATTGGACATTATATGTCTAAGTACGTTTCTCAAGAACAAGGACATCCTCCTATAAAACCGAATGCCATCATTTGCCATGGGTAGAATAATATTATCTAATATATAGTTAATAATCAAATTTGAATTCCAATAATATTTTCCATGGATTTTTTGGGGGGGTACCTAGAATCTAATCAGTGATAACACTTTATATTTAGTCATTATGTTTAAGTTCTCTTTATGGTAGTAGTAGTAGTCCTACTTTTTCTTTTTCTTTCTTTTCTTTTTTTTTTTTTGAGAGGTTTTCGCTACAGGGCACGTGCACTCGCCAGACAGACAGAGAGAGACAGAGAGATAGAAAGCGAGAAATCACCCCCCGCCCCCCCGGCCCGGGGAATGGCCACACCACAATCCCTTCTCCTCCATTCTCTCGGGATCTTGGGCACGCATGCACACGCGCGCCCGGCATGAGTTTAAGCCACCGGGTCTGGGACTCGAACCAACGTTGACTACATGGGAGACCAGCGACATAGCCATTACACTAACTGCTGGTCCCTGCCTTTTTTTTTTTTTTTTTAATAATTCAAATATTGACAGTTCTGAGGAGCCCAAGCCATTTGTTTCATAGAATGTCTTACAAATAAGAAATTGTCTTTTCACTCTCTCCTTAGAAGATTCTGGTTTAGAATTTTGGCAAGAATGTATACGTAGACTTTTTAATCCATTGTTTCCTAGCTTTTAATACAAATGGAAAAGATTAGTTCATTGTTTTCTTGTTTGTGTGCTTTTTATTTGGTTCCGTTTTTTTCCCTCCTAATCTGTGGTTTGGCATAAGACATTAAGAATGACCACTTACCTGGAGAGTAGTGAAACTACCTAGACCACAGAAAATCTCACTGTAATCATCTCTGGGAGGGGTAATCTGTTCCTCTGGAAACAAGCATAATATTTTTTTTAAAACATCCTTGGCAGTGTTCTTTGGATGACTTAATATCTTGTAATCAAGAGCAAATTTTCTTCTCTTTAATTAAGTCCTGCTATGGCATACAGTCCAGGGGCTCTGCTTTTGGAAAACACCTGGCCAACTTTTCTCTCCTCCCTACACTGAAAGTTCGTTTGGAGCGCCTGCGTGTCTCCTGTGTGTTCCGTGTGCAGCAGGTTGACCGTCCTGGTGCCAAGATGCTCTGTGGCTTAGGTTATGTATATTTTGCGTGAAGTGAGTGTGGAGAGATGGCATGCCTCAGATGCCAGAAGAGCGATGCAAGCTTGTTGTTGAAAGCCTGCTTCCCGTGTGTCAGGGCTTCCCGATAGGAGACCTGGTGACACAGTAGCCTTTAGGCAGAGCCCTTCGGGATGTGTAGGAAGTGCTGGGGCAGGTTTTGTCAGAGAGAAATCTGAGCCATTTCTCTGCGAACAGCTGCCTGCGTTTCAAAGTCGGGGCAAGTCACTGTTGAATTTTGCACGGGCTGCCAGGGTGAGTGCTCGTTTTGCTTTGTTTGTAGTCTTGCTTTTCTTTCTCCTAAATCATCATGGTTTTTTTCTGGAAGTTTTACAGGACTCATTTACATCTTATGTCAAGTAGGACTCAAAGGATTCATTCTATTTGTAATTCGGCTTTCCTTTTGCTTTCTCTCTGCAGGTTTTTGTGGAAGTATACTACTTTGTCATTATGAGATGTCGTCTCTCGGTGCCTCCTTTGTGCAAATTAAATTTAATGACTTGCAGTTTTTCGAAAACTGCGGTGGAGGAAGCTTTGGGAGTGTTTATCGAGCCAAATGGATATCACAGGACAAGGAGGTGGCTGTGAAGAAGCTACTCAAAATAGAGAAAGAGGTAAGGTCTCTTCCAGCTATCAGACTTGGTCACAATAGCACTTACATAAGCTCTATGAACCGAGAGGTAGAGGGTCACCGGTCTGCAGGGGACCTAGCAAGTTCTTTGGGGCAGATCCATGAGGCTCTTTCCCAATTTCCATTCTGGGAGCCCCATAAATAGAAATTATTGCAGCGTGTGCTTTAGGGTTGAGTTCTACTAGGGGTCATCTGAAGTGAGAGGATTTCATGTTCTCTCAGCTCTCCTGGAGGCTGAAGTAAGGTTTCAGACCTTCCCAGAGTCAGGCTTTTCTCTTCCCTAGGGCAGCCATGAGGGGTCAGTAAAGAGTAATGTGTAAAGTTTTCATCCCCTGTCTGTTTTCTCTTGTTGAATTTATGGTTACCAGGAGTCATCTTTTAACAAATGAAAAGCTCTATTTCCCCCCTGAAATAAGCAATACCTGGGCTTCACATCTACTTCATGTTAGCAGCAGTAGGCTTTGTCACGAGGAGCTAACGGGTGCTGAACAGGAAGCGACCTTCCTTGCAAAAATCAGAAAGGGGATTTGCCTTGGCCCTAGAAGAGCTCAGAGCTCTGAGACCTTTCATCTGTTTTAGGTGACACAACATGGCCTCCACATGCACTTTGGTACCTCCAGAACAAAACCAGTCATGGAGCAGACCTGCAGGAGCTCTGCAGCATTGATAACCTCTAACAGCTCCCTTCTGGAGCTGGTTTTGGTCACTGCTATATGTGTCCTGTTTGTGCTAATTATTTCACATCCTTTTAAAGTGAATGTTTTCTAAAACATCCTTTAATATACCTCAATGATTTCTTTTTCTTTCTTTCTTTTTTTTTTTTTTTTTCATTAGTTCTTCCCAGTAAAACCTAGCAGTTGATTAGAGAGGAAAGTCCAAATGGCAGTACTTTGTGGGTTTCCTCCCAGCAGTGATGTGTAATTGTGTGACCATTAGCTATGTTTACAGCTGCTGAAACCAGGTTTCGGGACTGAGATATCTTTGCCATGGGGTGTCCATGGGTTTTAGAAAGCATTAGGAAGTGTAAGTCTTTAGAGTCAGAGAACAGAACAGACAACACAGAACACAAGGGTAGTAGGTAGAAAAAGTTTGTTTTACCCTCCTCCCATTTCTTTTTTTTTAAATTTTGTTTGTTTATTTCTTCCATGAGTGAAAGAGAGAGAAAGAGAGAGACAGAGATAGAGACAGCAGCCCCAGCCCTGGATCATAGGCATGCACAGACCTGGGGTATTCATGGAGGTCTCAGACGGGAACTCGGAGCCTTCTCATATGTGATGGCCTTGCAGAACATCGCATTTTACTGCTGTGCCGCTGTCCGCCCCTCTCCCCATTTCTTGATGAACAAAATTTTTAAATAGTTATCATGTAATAAAACCATTTCTTGCTCTGGACTGAACTTAGCTTCTTTTATCTAGTAAACTCACTGAGTTGTTTATAGGTAAGCATTATTGTGCCCATTTTATACACTGGGAAATAAAGCTTTGAAAACTGCTCTTATTTGGCTAACCATGATGCCTTCTGGTTAAGAGAGCCAGATCCCACACAGCTGATGGCAGTTTGAATCCCAAGCCTGGCAGCTTGAAAAACATAGCTGGGCATACCTGTGTGCGTGTCCAAAATCCTGACAGGAGGGGGAAATGAGAAGAAGGTATTGTGGCCTGATCATGCCTCATTGGGGAGTGCTTTTTGCCTGTCTCTCTGGTGAGTGCATGTACCCTTTGGCAATTAAAAAAGAGAAAGAGAGAAAGAAATGCTCATATTGAGCTACCCCAGGAGGGGCAAGTGAAATACAGGAGGCAAGAACCTATCCTTTAGTTTTTAACTCTGAAACCTCTAGTTGACCAGATAAGAAGAGAAAATAAACTAAGTTCATGCATTTAAATTCAAAGATGTTTATAAGCCTACTAATATTTGTAAGCATTAGGCCATAGAACTTTTTAGTACAACAAACATGTTCTTATATGATTGTTTAATGTAGGATGACTTAATGAAGCATGGAGCAGATTTGGATAGGAAAACCTTCATTGGAACCCATTTTCACTAGTACCCTCTCTCCTCCCTACATATATAATGCCTTTCCTACTGTCTCCGAAAGAGCCAGGGAAATCACATCAGAAGGACGAGGGTAAGAGCAGCAGTGGGGTGCTGCCCAATCCTGATTTTGTTCTTGTATATAAGCTGAGTGTATATGTAGTGCAGAAACACTGGGTTACAGTTAACTGCAAGCGTGTTGCTCATAAGCTTATAAGCAGGACAAACAAAAACACTTCAGCTTTGGGGTTTGGTTCAGGTAGTGTTTGTGAATGATGAAGAGCTTTGATAATATGGCAAAATAGCCCCACGGGTCCAATGGGAGTTTAAGATGTGGAGAGTTTTAACTAGGGGATGGCAGAAATATGCATCCCTTGGGTACATTACGGTTACACCTTATGAAACACATACTGGCTTGCTGGCTTGGTGTTTTCTGAGTGATGAGATGGGGTAATAAATTCCAGATTTTTTCTAGTTTAAAGATTCAATCCCATATCACATGGTGTTTTTTCGGGGCTTTTTTTTTTTTTTTTTGCAGTAGGTTTTAGAAGCAGCAGAATATGTAATAAAATATTTGTGGCTCATTTCATGGGGCTGTTTAAGAATATCTTGAGGCCCAGCCTGGTGGTGCAGTTGGTAGCAAACTGAACTGTAGTCTGGAGCCAATGGCAGACCACAGGTTTGGATCTCCAGATGGGCCTGAAAATGTGTCGGACACGTGTGCATGCCGAGGATCCAGAGGAGCTGGAGGGCCAGGGAAAAGGATCGTGGAGTGACACAACTCTGCTGAGGGTGCTTCTCTCTCTTTTTCTCTCTCTTGTTCTCTCTTATGCATACACATGTTCTCTACTATGAGTTAAAAAGTAAAACAAACTAAAAACAGAGTAACTTGTTATCTGACTAAATATATTGGGTTGTTGGAAGTCATGATGTATTTTTGCTATGTGTTTCTATGCAAAAATGCATCATGACTTTTCTGACGATGCAGTAGTTCGTAAATTTAGTGCAAGGTGGAGAAAATAGGGCCAGTTGGCATGATGGGTGACTGGATCCCACATGGCCAACTGCAGTTATTGTCCCAATAGAAGCTTTTCATGGCAGTTTTTCCCAACTCAGGATCCAATCCAGATCACATGCCACATTTTGTTAACCTGTCTGGTTCATCCCCTTTAGTCTGGATCATTAGCCTGCCTTTCTTTATCTTTTAAGAATTCGACCTTTTTGAAGAGTGCAAGACAGTTGTTTTGTAGAGTGTGTGTCTGGTTGGGTTTATCTGACCTTTTCCCTCTTCGCCTTATTTACGTTTATGTAGTTTTGGTAGGAATGCTGCACAGGCCATGTGTTGTTGCTTCTTACTCAGAATCACATGATATTGTTGTGTCCATTTATTGATGATAATAATTTTGAAGTCTTGGCTAAGAGGGGGTCACCTAATTTCTCCACAGTAAAAATGCCTCTTTTCCCCTTATAATTAGTCATTAAACTGTTGGTAGATACTTTAAGGCTACATAAATATCTTCACTCAACAGTTACCCTGTTTTTCACAGCCATTGATGGTACTTATTTGAAATAAATACTACTATGACAGTTTACTGTGTACAAGTCAAAAAGTTCTAGCATAAATTTTTTCTGTCCTTATTCCTTCCTTTCATTTTTTATCCATTCATTCATTAAAAAAAATATTTGCTAGATGGCATGAGCATTTGCTGGAGAGAGACAGAGAGGGAGGAAAGTGAGAAAGCTCCCCCCAGGGAGGATGGCCACCCTGCAATCCTCCATTTCTCCTTTCAGAATTTTGGGCATGCACACAAATGCACCCAGCATGTTATTCCAGTCACTGGGTCTGGGACTAACCTTGCAGTTGGCCATGTGGAATCCAGACACCTTAACCACTATACTACCAGCTGGCTCCATTTATTCACTTATTGGTTTATTATAGACTTAAAAATTCTTTTTCAAATTCAAAATGTTACAATTTATAACCATTATTATTATTTTTGAGAGATTTTTGCTAGAGGGCACATATGCTTGCTGGAGACAGAGAGACTGGGAGAGCAAAAGTGAGAAATCACATCCGGAGGAGATGGCCATGCCACAACCCCTTCTCCTCCACTCTCCTCCCAGGATTTTAGGTGCACATGCACACGCGCTCGGAGTGAGTTTCAAGCTGCTGTGTCTGGGACTTGAACTGTGGTCAGCCATTTGGGAGTGGTGCTGACCTTAACCACTACGCCACCTGCTGGCCCCTATTACCAACATTTTTAACTTTTTTGCTTGAATTATCCCAAATTTAGCATCAGAGCTCCTTCAAGCTGGCTCCCATGACCTTTGCATATGACCCCACCATTTTTTGATGATTTTCTTACTTTCTGGTACAGAAAGATATTCCAGGCTCACCCAGTTCCTGCCTTTCTCATGGAGGTGGCCATTTCTTTAAGAAATGCTGAGTCAGTACACCTGGTATTGAAGGGTGATTTAGCATCCAAGATTTGGTGCTAAGATTGCTTATTTTAGACTTTTTAAAAAACTGCTTTTGTCCTTTTGTCAGAAAATATAGCTGTAGAGAAATTTTATTTATGAAGGCATTTAATTTAAATGTTTAAATAATACCTCTGTGTAGCTAGTATGTGTGATATACTGCTTTTAGGATTGTAAATTGCTCTTCTGTTGAAGAGTTTAGCAAAATGCATTAAAAAAATCTTAAAATGTTTGTCTTTTAAGCTAGATATCGTACCTCTAGGACTTTATCCCATGGAAATAATCAGAGATACGAAGAGAGAGATGGATAAAATGAGTTTGTCTCAGTTGTATAATGGAATTATAATTGGAAACAACAAATTACCCTGCAGCTATATATTAGAATTCCATTTGGAAGACTGTTTAGAAAGCTAGGAAATGCTCATAATAGATTGCTAAGTGGCGAAAGCCTGTTATAAAACATTGTATGTAATTTAATGCCAAGTATCTGCTTGGCTTCTGTATGATGCTATTATTTTTCTTATACTTTCTTTTGTTTTCCATATTTTTCTGTGGTGAGTTCATATATCTTTTTTCTCCAACATTTTGTTATGAAAATTTTCAAGCATAAAGAAAAATAAGGAAGATTTTATGGTGAGCATCTGTATACCCACCACTGAGAGTCTGTTATTAAAAAAAGTACTTGGCTTTATCTTTTCTATCGATTTTCTCATCCACCTATTTTTTCCATCCACCATCCATGTTGATGCATTTCAAATAAGTTGCAAGCATTAATATACTTCCCCTTAAATATTTTATCATGTATATTTGTTATTAGAGTTCAATATATATTTGCAGTTTTTATGTTTCTTTTCTTTTTTTTTTTTTTTTAGAGGTTTTCTTGGGTGCATTTCTTTTCTATCGATTTTCTCATCCACCTATTTTTTCCATCCACCATCCATGTTGATGCATTTCAAATAAGTTGCAAGCATTAATATACTTCCCCTTAAATATTTTATCATGTATATTTGTTATTAGAGTTCAATATATATTTGCAGTTTTTATGTTTCTTTTCTTTTTTTTTTTTTTTGAGAGGTTTTCATGTGTGCATTCGCCAGACAGACAGAGAGAGACAGAGAGACAGAAAGCGAGAAATCACCCCCCAGGGGGGATGGCCACACCACAATCCCTTCTCCTCCATTCTCCTCTCAGGATCTTGGACACGCACGCACATGCGCCCGGTGTGAGTTTAAGCCATTGGGTCCAGGACGTGAACCACGGTCGACTACGTGGGAGTCCAGCGACATAGCCAGTACGCTAACTGCTGGTCCCTATATTTGCAATTTTTTAGGCAAAATTTATGTACAATAAAACACACATGTCAACAAGTTTTGAGAAATGTGAATACTGTAGATTGAGATGTTTACTTTTATAATCAGAAAAATTCAGTTAAAAAAGTATATCTCTGACGATCGATGTCTGTTTCCCAGGATGATCAAATGAATTGAGTTTTACGAATTTCCTTAGTGTATCACACCTCACTAACTTTCCAGTCTCAGTATGTGCCTCTAAAATGTTTGATGTTTATATTTCCATTTTCTATAGCAGTGCTGAAGGACTTCAGTGGTCATCTACTTACTTATGGTATTTGAAGATTAACTAACAGTGCACTATTTGTTTCTGTTTTTTCTTTTTAATTTTTTTCAGTGGGCATGTGTGCTTGCCAGAGACAGAGAGGTAGAGAGGGGTGGGGAAGAGGAAAAATGAGGAAGCAGCTCCCGGGGTGGATGGCCATGCTGCAATCCCCTCTCCTCCATTTTATCCTCCTTTTTCTTTTCTTTCTTTCTTTCTTTTTTTTTTTTTTTTT
>NW_006159807.1:4388221-4389821 GCF_000334495.1 Tupaia belangeri chinensis | reverse complement strand
TGTAGAGGTTTTTGCTATAGGGCGCGTGTGCTTGCCAGAAAGACAGAGACAGACAGAGAGACAGAAAGCGAGAAATCACACTCCATGGGGGATGGTCATGCCGCAATCCCTTCTCCTCCATTCTCCTCTCGGGATCTTGGGCATGCACACACATGCGCCCAGCGTGAGTTTAAGCCACCAGGTCCAGGACTCAAACCGCAGTTGGCTATATGGGAGTCCAGCAACATAGCCATTACGTTAACTGCTGGTCCCATTTTGTCCTCCTTTTGAGATTTTTGGACACACATGTACATGTTCTTGGTGTGTTTTTCAAGCTGTCACGTCTAGGACTTGAACCGCACAGTCAATAATATGAGATTCAGCCATCTTAGCCATCATGCCATGAGCTGTCCCTATTTCTGTTTTTAAAACATTTTTTCAATGGGAAAAAAAAATACAGTCATAGGGATATATACCCAAGATAAGACAATAAGCCATTATTGTGTCTTTTTGATAAATTCCAGGTGAATTGGGATATAACTGAACTACTTATGCACAAATTTAAGCAGAAATGGAGTGGCAGAGAAAGGCATTATAATGTTATGTCCTAACTGCAGCTACTGACAGTCTGAACACAACAAGGAATTCATCTGCTTTTAAACATGAACTTCTTAAATAATTTGCCAGAAGGCATGTGTACTCGCCAGAGAGGGAGAGAGAGAGAGAGAGAGAGAGTGTGCATACGCAAGCAAGGAGCAAGTGTAAGCAGCTCCCATGAAGAGTGGCCATGCTGCAGTCCTTTCTCGTCTCCCACCTTTTGGGGTTTGGGCACACATGCACATGTGCCAGGCGTTTTTCAAGCCTTCAGGTCTGTCATGTGGCTTTCAGCCTCCTTAACCACCACATTATGGGCTGGCACCATAATGCGAGTTTTTATAAGGACTAATCACAGGCCAGGCCCCAAGACCTAGTGGTTAAGGAAGCCATATTTCATATGGCTGATGGTATAGTTTGAATCCTGGACCTGGTGGCTTGAAAAACATGCTGGGTGTGTTTGCCTGTGCCACCAAAATCCCAGCAGGATGGAAAAATGGAGGAAAACCATTTGTGGCGTGACCGTGCCCTATGGAGGGGTGCTTTCTCTCTCTCTTCCAGCAAGTGCTCGTGTCCTCTGGCAAGCAAAAAGAAATTAATCACAGCAGCTTCATTTTTATCTCATAATATATTTGATGATATGCTGAACCAGACTTGTCTGAACATGGTATTTCATTTCTGTCTGGGAGAGATGGAAACATGAAACCCTTTATGTTAACATGAAGTCTGTTGAAATTCATCTGATATTAGAAAACCACATTTAAGAATGAGATATGAAAGAAATATGATTCTTTTTTACTTCCCC
The DNA here is from genome assembly GCF_000334495.1 of Tupaia belangeri chinensis. Lineage (NCBI taxonomy): Eukaryota > Metazoa > Chordata > Mammalia > Scandentia > Tupaiidae > Tupaia > Tupaia belangeri. The sequence goes on along the minus strand of NW_006159807.1, from coordinate 4,388,443 downwards.
AAAAGAATCGAAAGGAAGCAAGACCTTTTTTTTTTTTATTTGCCTTGGCTTTTGCAAGACACTACTCCCTTTATGTTAAGGGAAAAAAAAATTTCTACCAAGTCTGGTGTAGATATGTTAAAAGCCAGATAAATTCAGGTATCAAAACTCTACCATATTATAAATATTTGTAGATAGAGAAGATCAAAATGCAAAAACCAGTTAGAAAAACAGGAAATTTCA
>NW_006159807.1:4365601-4388194 GCF_000334495.1 Tupaia belangeri chinensis | reverse complement strand
AAAGAGTGTGGACTAGAAAATACAATCTTGAAGTTGACCCAGAACACAGATCTAAAAATACAAGCTTTTGTTATACATACTTTATCAACATGACAGTGTTAGCTCTTCATATGATTAGAATGTTAGTTAAGCATTACCATGCTATTGGCACATGGAGGACCCTTTTCGTCTTTATAGTTTTATTTCTGGCTTTCTGTTAATGAATTCTTTGTATTTATTTTATTGCAGAAGTGCTGTTTTATTATTACCCTCTGTCCTGTAACATAGGGTAGAAGAATAATGCCATAGTTACTTTATAAATCCTCTCAATATTTAAATATATTGATGCGATTAGTATAAGTAAAAATGAAATATCTTAGGTATTGGACAGCTGTCACTGAATTCTGGCATAGTTTCTTTAATAATTTGTCCAAAATAGTGCTCAGCAATAGTCATTTTGTATTTTTTTATTTAATTGCCAGAGGGCACATGTGCTCACCAGAGAGGGACAAAGAGACGGAGAGGGAGACAGCACACTTGAGAGGGTGTGGTCATACCATAATCCATTCTCCATTTCTTAATCCTGTTGGGATTTTAGGCACGTATACATGTGTGCCCCATGTGTTTCTATAGCCACCTCGTTTGGGATTTGAACCATAGCATCAGCAATGTGGGATCTGGCTTCCATAACCAATAAACTAGAGTGCCAGCCTGCCACTTGAGGATTTAAGCACAGAGAGAGCTTCCTTAACTACACCTGAACTAACATTTTAAGTTGGTGCTTTCAAATGTCTACCCTCTCAACCCCTATCTTGTTTGTTAGAGTGTCTCTACCTACTTAGTTTCTTCTCATTTTCTCAGTAATCCCAATGTGCATTATACCGTAAGACAACTCTACGTAAACATTTTCTGTCCCTGGTCAGGATTTACCTGTATGGATTCCATGCTTTATGGTCAGTGGTTCTCAAAACGGCCTGTGGACCAGCAGCATCAAGCATCACCTGGAAACTTATTAGAAGTGCAAATTCTTGGGCCTTGGTCCAGACCTGTTGAGTCAGAAATTCTGGTGGGTGGGACCCAGCAATCTGTGCTTTAACTAGCTTTCCAGTTGTCTCTGATGCACACAAGAACCCAAGAACTGCTGCTTAGGCTCTACCATGCTGTGGGCTGACCCTCTCTTCTGAATTTATGCCACTGTATGTCCATACCACTGATTTGACGTATGATTACAACTGCCTTGAACTTGAGCATTCCTGTAATAAATTAGCACTTCACTTTTCAGGTGAACATGTCATATCTTCTCATCTGAAAAGTGGAGCTGATAACAGCACCCACATCGTAGGGCTCTTGAGAGGATTAAGTGAGATGATACATGTACAATATGTAGCGTGCATGTCATGTAGAAAGACTTTGGTAACTGTTACCTCTCATTCCTGTCTTCACAACTGTACTGCAGATCAGAGTACCAGATGGGTGTCATCTGTTGTAACTGGTTTTTTTTTTTTTAGGTTTTTGCCCAAGGGCATGTGTACTTGCTGGAGAGAAACAGAGAAGGACAGAGAGCAATACAGTGAGAAATCACCCCCAAGGGGGGATGGCTTGGCTGTAGTCCCTTCTCTTCCATTCTCCTATCGGAATTTTGGGCATGCACGGACATGTGCCTTGTGTGATTTTCAAGCCGCCAGGTCTGGGACTTGAACTGTGGTTGACCATGTGGGAATCCAGCACCTTAATCACCACAGCACCTGCTGATCTTTGTTGTGAATGTTTTAATTAGTCGAGGCCTAGGAGCTTATGTTGGGAAGGGATCAGATGCTATGCTTACATTTAGAACAGAGAGCCATGGCAAGGCTCAGTGGGAACACAGATGGGCAAGCACATGTGTGGTGTGTTTGATGTCCTTGTGAACTCTCTGAGGGCACAGGCTGTCTTTGTCGCTGATATTGTCCCCATCTTGGTCCTCATCCCTGTACCAAGTACACTATGAGCCTGGATTTGGCTAAGGGTTTTACATTACTGTACTCTTCTACACAGTCCCTCCATAAGATTATAGTCTGTATTTGGCAGAACAGAAAAAAGGCTCAGGGAGGTTAAGCAACCTGAGTCATGTAAACAACATCCTTCATATGGGTCTTTCTTGCGGGTCTTACCGTCTACTTTGAAATATTTGTTCCTCAATACTTGTGTCATAACACAGTGCACATCTCTCGTTCTCCTTCACCCAGGAAAGTTGTCTTGTATTGGTGTACCTACATTTTCTTCCTTTGCTCTGATTGGAGCTGTGAAGGGAGTAGAACGCATCTGTCTTTAACGGTATCATTATAAATGCAGTAATAGACTTGCACTCAGCTACATGGCGTTTTAGGGTACCTGGTGTTTGATTTGGATAAATGTCTTTGCTTTTATAAACCTTTTGGACATGACATTTCTGCTTAAGGAATTTTAAGCCTTTCACTATGCCATGTTTTAACTTTGTGTTACATGTATAAATCATCACTTTGAATTAGAGAATAAGCCATTTAAGAGAATGAGTCATTTTATTTTATAATTAACATAGTCATCACCCAGAAGTATACATCAGTAGCCATCCTTCACTCGACCCTTTTCTAGGAGACGTTTCTGTTACTGGGAGCTTGTATCGAAGATACTCTAAGGTGAACTGTAATTAAAAAGATGGAAAAAAATTGGATCCATGTTGAACAAATATATAAATTAAATCATTAAGCATGTATTACTGATGCCTGAAGATAACTCAAACCTATGGGAGAAATAGGTGAGGAAAGCTACCAGAGGGCTTCCCCGGGACCATGAGGAGGTTGGAAAATTACCTGAACTACGAATAATGTTCTCATCATGTTATGTGAAATGCAGTTACATTCAGATAAACACTACTCTTTGATTTTTTTTTAGACCTTTGATGTGATCGTAAAAATGTTTTATTCACCAGCAAAATCCCCCATCCTTATTTTTGTTACTTAGTCCTCACAGATTTAAAAAACCCTTCCAAAACTTTGTTAGTGTACATATTTACCTGTTCGTGGAGGTTATTTTCACTTGCCATATGAGGAATGTTATCACAGGTATTATTTCAGTTTTTCATTAACGTGTTATTGATCTCGGTATATTGAGCCATAAACATTTCAGTTAGTTAATATTCGTTCTCCAGCTGTGCTCTAAATATTGTGCTGAAATCAAACTAATTCATGTGTTCCAGTAAAAATGCCATGTCCCAACTAACTGATGTTATCCAAAGCTAGGCTGTTGATGCTGTAAGAAAGAACTGGATTCCTGAGAAACTCGAAGCCTAATGCAGAGAGACCACAGACAAACTGAAAAAGTGAAGGTGAGGAAGAACAGCCCCAAAGGATTTCAGATAGTTTCAAAATAGATATGATTGACTCTCAGGCTTCAAAAATAGAATGATCTCACTTGCATGTTAAAAAGGTGCCTAGAATTTCTTCTCTGGTCTCCAGTGAAGAGAGGATGGCACTGTCGTGAAATTAGGCAAGAACAGAGGCCATGTTATCAAGAGTTTTTTCACCGCGCTTGATTCCTCTTCCTGGTTAGGATATCCACGTTCTTTTTGAGCCCTGCCATTATGACATATAAGGGCTTGAAAATGTTCATGGAAAAAATGGAATTAAAGTATCAGTTTATTTTGATGCAAACGTTTTCTGAAATCCATGCATAGTTTTTTCATAATACATAATTTCTCTGAACTTTTTGAAAGCTGCTCAAACTAGTAACAGTTCAATTCTTAGAAAATTCTTTATAACATCACTCCTAGCCACTGATGCCGGTCCCTGTTTCTGGGGCCACGCTGAGCAGATCTTACCTTTTTCCATATGCCAGCTTCTTCTTTTTTTTTTTTTTTTTGAGAGGTTTTCATGTGTGCGCTCGCCAGACAGACACAGAGAGACAGAAAGCGAGAAATCACCCCCCAGGGGGGATGGTCACGCCGCCATCCCTTCTCCTCCATTCTCCTCTCGGGATCTTGGGCACGCATGCACACGCGCCCGGTGTGAGTTTTAAGCCACCGGGTCTGGGACATGAACCGCGGTCGACTACGTGGGAGTCCAGCGACATAGCCATTACGCTAACTGCTGGTTCCCCATATGCCAGCTTCTTCAGGACAGGTTCTGGGCTTTCTCCATCTTTGCATTTTTCTGGACTCCTCATAGAACCTGGCTTACAATAAGCAACCAATGCATGCACAGTGCAGAAATGAACAAAATAATAAACACATTGATCACATGTCAACTCTCATCACTTTTTAAAGATTTACAGAAAGGTTTTGCTCTTCCTGAAACTACAGAAAAAAACACAGCTTGCCATTTCTAGTCTATTTCATAGTACTTTCCTCTCCATGTTTGGCTGACTTTTTGAGTTCCTAATAAATCACTCTGTCGTTGAGTGAAAGGTTCTGTTCTATAGCAGCTAGGAAGGGTTTTCCTGGCAGGGGTCCTCTCTGGTTTTTTTTTTTTTTTTTTTTAACACATTTCCAAAAAAGGAATCCAAGATGCTTCTTAGCCCTGCTAATATCAGATGTTCACTGACTCATGGCCTGAGAAAAATTAAGGTGTCTTAAATGAAATGAGACTGCCAGAACTTTAATGACTAGAAAATGTGACTCTCCTCTCTGATACTGTTCTTCAGGAAAACAGTGCTTGGAAAAGTTAGCTGCATTAGAGAAGCCACACTGATAAGGAGGAAAACGTCTGATGAGCATTTGTGCAGTCTCTGTTAAACAGAGAGGAGACTGAACTGCTATTTTGCTTTTCCAGACAGATGCTATGTAGCAGCTAATATACAAAATCAGTTTAACTCAATGCATTTGTAAAACGTGCACAACAGTTCTTTTCTTTAGTGGGCAGTGGAATTGCTTCTGGTATTGGAACATAAAGTCTACCTTCAGAAATATATACTTGCATGTATTTTACTTATTGGATGGGTATTTTAAAATAGAATGCAAAGTTTAGTTAGCATCTGTTGCTGTCCAAATCTTTAAAGTTGTAAAAGAGGAGAACTTTTCCTCCCCAAAACCTCTGGGTAATTTTTTAACCACAAGTCAGGCCTCTGCTCCTAGGTGTAGTGTGCATGCTTCCTGGAGAGGAACTTGATGTGCAGAGAAACCTGAGAATTGTGGTGAAGTCCAGGGCACCTCTTTTGTGCTGGAAGGAGCTGTGAGAAATACTGATTCTAGATATATAGACCCCAAGTGCTGACCAGGCCAAGGACAGATTTTAAGAAATCAAATAAATGAATATTAATTTGTGGTTGTGGAGTGTTAAAGTGTTATATTCTTACCTGATTGAAAAAAAGATTTAAGATTATCAGCACGGGGGACCAGCAGTTAGCGTAATGGCTATGTCGCTGGACTCCCATGTAGTCGACCGCGGTTCGCGTCCCGGACCTGGTGGCTTAAAACTCACGCCGGGCGTGTGTGCATGCGTGCCCAAGATCCCGGGAGGAGAATGGAGGAGAAGGGATTGCGGCGTGACCATCCCCCCTGGGGGATGATTTCTCGCTTTCTGTCTCTATGTCTCTCTCTGTCTGTCTGGCGAGCGCACGCGCCCTATAGTGAAAAAAAAACCTCTCAAAAAAAAAAAAAGATTATCAGCACGTAGAATAAGAATATTTTGAGGCTAGCAGGTGGTGTGGTAGTTAAGGCACTGGACTTCTACATGGCCAACTGTGGTTCAAGTCCCAGACGTGGCACATTGAAAAATCACGCTGGGTGCATGTGCTTGCATGGCCAAAATTCCAGGAGGAGAATGGAGGATTGAAGCATGGCCATCCCCCTTGGGGGGTGATTTCTCACTTTCCCTCTCACTGTCTCTGTTTCTCTCCAGTGAGTGCATGCACCCAATGACAAAAAAATGTATATTTTGGGGTTCCAGGACACACCTTCTATATCCCTGAAATCTCTCTCACCTACATGTAAGGGTGAGGAAATAGTAAATTGCCATCTCTTTAGTTCCCGTTACTGCCTCCATTTTAAGAGTTTGCATATGTTCTCTATTTAGTCCTACTGCGAATGCCTTGGATGTGAGCTTATAACTTCATTCTTTAAAATAGAAAAGCAGAAAAATAGATCATGATTTTTCCAACAACCCAGTAGCAAGGAGGCCATTGCAGCCAGAGTAGAATGAACACCAAATGGGACTAGAGAGGTAAGATGGTCAAAGGTCTAGGACCTTACAGGCAGTTGCTGGAGCTTCTGGCTTAAATTGGGAGGAAATAGTGAGCTAGTGAAAACTTGTGAGTAGAGAAGTCAAATGATTTGACTTACGCTTAATACGATCACTCTGAGACTCTGTTTAGAAAAGATTATGTGGGACAGAGGCAGGGGCAGAAAGACCAGTTAAGAAATCTATTGCCTTGATCCAGGTGAGAATTTTTTTTATTTTAAGAAATAATCTTTTTCGTTTTTAATATTTTTTTATCTTTATTTTTTAAAATTTTATTTCAAGTCCTTTTATACATTCAATCACATTATTTAGCTTGCAAAGTGAATATTCCAACATGTGTGCATTTCTCCCTATTCCAGTTGATAATACTATAAAGTTATCTTCAACAGATAATACCACATTTCTTTGTTCCATTAGTGCTCTGCCTCTCTACTTTTCTCCTTAATGTCCTTCCTCAGACTTTATTCCTTCACCCACCCTCTTCCCACCTTATATCTGGTATTCACAACCATTTACTGTGTTTCTATATCCTTCAGTCATTCAGTTTTGGTCATGGAGTGCAGACACTTGGTTTATATTAAGTGGAGACATACAGTGTCTCTCCTTCATAGCCTGGCTTGCTTCAATCAGCAGTAAATCTTCCATATTCGTGGCACATATACTCTGTGGAATACTACCCATACATAAAAACAAAACAAAACAAAACAAAAAACAAACAAACAAAAAAAAACAGGTGAGAAATGTTTGTAGGCTGGGACCAGCAGTTAGTGTAATGACTATGTCACTGAACTCCCATGTAGTCAACTGCAGTTCAAGTCCTGGACCCAGTGGCTTAAACTCACTCTGGGTGCATGTGCGTGCATGCCCAAGATCCCGAGAGGAGAAAGGAGGAGAAGGGAGGGCGGGGCTGCCATCCCCCCCTGGGGGGTGATTTCTCGCTTTCTGTCTCTCTGTCTCTCTCTGTCTTTCTGGTGAGTGCACGTGCCCTATAGCAACAACCTCTCCCCCCGCCAAAAATAAATAAATAAATACATGTTTGTAGGTGAGACCAGGAAGGTTGCAGTGGAGGCCTTGTAATGGGGAACTGAGTATGTATTTTAAAGGTGAGCTAATAGATTTGCTCACTGACATGGGCAGTGAAAGTAGAGGCAAGAAAAGTCTCAGAGGTTCTGCACTGAGAAGGTGGAAGGATGTGCAGGGGGTGAGGAAGATGAGGGCTAGAGAAACATTGTGGGAAGATTGGGTTCTTTTTTGACATAAGCAATAAATAATTATAATTTGCCGTCTTAGAAAAACTACCATTTGCAGTGCAACAAAAACATGAAATACTTGGAGACAATCCAGATGTCCATCCCCAGTTGAATAGGTAAACAAAGATGTTATAAGTATACAATGGAATGTTATTTTGCTATAGGGCGCATGCGCTCGCCAGAAAGAGCGAGACAGACAGAAAGCGAGAAATCACCCCCCAGGGGGGATGGCCACGCTGCAATCCCTTCTCCTCCAGTCTCCTCTCAGGATCTTGGGCACGCACGCACATGTGCCCAGCGTGAGTTTAAACCACCGGGCTCTGGGACTCGAACCGCGATCGACTACATGGGAATCAAGCGACATAGCCATTACACTAACTGCTGGTCCCAAAAAGGAATGCAGTTCTGAGATATGCTTCACTATGGATGAATCTTGAAAACAGGCTAAGTGAAATAAGCCTAACACAAAAAGCCAAAACCATTATGTGATTCCACTTATATGAAGTAGAGTAGTCAAATTCAGAGACAGAAAATTAAAAAGAGGTTACCAGGGGTTGGGGAGAGGAGAAGGGGAGTTATTGTTTAATAGGTATAAAATTTCTGTTTGGAATAATGAAAAAATTCTGCTTATGCATAGTGATAAGAGTGGTACACAATGTGAACATACTTAATGCCCCTTAATTTATTCTTAAGATGGTTGGAATGGAGGCCAACAGGTGGTGTGGTGGTTAGAGCACTGGACCCCCATGTGGTTGGCTATGGTTTGAGTCCTGAATCTGGTGGCTTGAAAATTACACCAGACATACATGCCCAAAATCCCAGGAGGAGACTGGAAGAGAAGGGATTGTGGTGTGGCCAGCCATCTCCTTTAGGGGAGGATCTCTCACTTACTCTCTCACTGTTTCTTTCTGGCAAGTACATGGGCCCCGTGGCAAAGACCCTCAGGGAAAAAAAAAAAAGTTAAAATGAAAAGTTTTATGTTACATACTACAATTTAAAACATAAAATTCTGTTTTTAAAAGGAAATATGAAATAATAAAGAGTAAATGTAACAAAAAACTGCAAGATCTTTACACTGAAAACTATAAAACATTGCCAAGAGAAATGATCTCTCCACCTTAATACTGGAGAGATATATTTATTTATGGGTCAGAAAATTTGCCATTGAAATTTAGTTCTCCCAAAATCAGTTTGCAGGTTTAATGTAATTTCAAATCACAATACAAGTCAGCTTTTTAAAAATAGAAATTATAAACAGACTGTCGAACATGTATGTCAAACATACATTATTTTGGCTAGAGTAGCCAAAGCTATTTTGGAAAAATAATTGGGCTTGTATTACTTCTTTATTTCATTATTACTATTAAGTCATTGAGAAAGTCTTGACATATTTTTCTACGCAAAAAATGCATCATGACTTTCCCAATGACCTAATATGCACCTACAGTAATCAATGTAGCGTGGTTTTCATGTATAGGTCAGTGGAACAGAACAGAATCGATAGATAAACTCTTACATATTTGGTCAATTGATTTTTTTACAAAGATACCAAGGCAACTTAGCAAGGAAAAGATAATCCTTCCAACTCACGGTGCTGGAGCTATTGGTGTGTGTGTAAAACACCTGAGGACCATCAGATGAGGGAAATAGAGGGGCTCCCAGGCAGCACTTAGGTGGGGTGTTCTCTCCAGCCGTTTTCAGCCCACTAGATGCAGCTATGGAATGGACTGAGCACTGGATTTACTCAGGGTTGTGGTTTTCCTGAGTACAGTGAGGTGGAAACAAAACAGCAGAGATGAGGAGGGTGGCATGGAAGGAGTCTCTGATCTGCTATGAAATTTTAGCTAGGTGGGGAGAGGGAGAGACAGCAGGGAAGGGAGCAAAACTGACAAGGTATAAACACAGGTGATTTTAGGGTCAGCGGTCACTGGAGTTCAGGTACTAGAGGCAGGAAGCTGGAAGTATAGGCAGTGATGGTCACCAGGTAGGATGCATGGATTTTGGAGTATAGAGGGGTGTATGAATTGGGAATACAGAGTCTAGGGTGTGACCCAAGGAGTTCATAATCGAGGTGGGCAAAGGATTAGGTTATTGTTGGAAAGAATTCAGGGGCTTGAGAGAACAGGTGTCAGAGACTCACATATGTCCATGTAAAAATTCCCTCACCATAATATATAGGAAAGTGACAGCAAGCTAGGGACTAAAATCACTGAGAAATAGGGGGAACTCTCAGGGGATTGGTGTGTGATAGTGACAATGAAGGATAATGAATGATGCAATCCAGTGACAAAAGTCTCAGCTCGTAGGGAGGAGGTAGGGAGCACCGTGTGGAAGCCATAGTGAGCTCACCCATGGGACCGGGGGAACAAGTGCTTAGAGATACAGAGCAGCAGCCATTGAGAGGGCTGCAGAGGAAGCCCAGGGTTTGTGAGACCCAGAGAGGAAGGTTTAGAAAACAGACTCAGAACAGCAGGGGTTTAGCTGACGAGGGCTGTGAGGGCACCATGGAGGACTTAGGAGTTGGGGGGAGGTGGGAGATGGGGTGCGGCTAGAATACATGCAGTTTGGCAGGGACTAGCATGTGGGAGATGAGGAGGCTGCAGCCTGGGAGTGGGTCATCTTGTGGTGATGACAAACAGGTCGTGCCCAGGTTTAGAGGGGAGGGAGGAGGATGTTAGGGCACCCCTGGCTCCAGAAGTTGGATGTAAGACACCTGGGGAGGAACATATTGACTATAAAAATCTGTTTAATGATGGGGCCTTTTCCACACACCTCAACTTCAGGTGGTGTGATTTGTGTGACCTGTCAATGACTCTGAACTGTAACTGAGAACAAGGTAATTCTAGACAAAAGTAGAAATCCTAAACTCAGCAAAAACTTCTTGCCGGCATGGAGAATCAATCTGTTGGTAACGCTATCTGTCAAAATACTTATGGAGACACTATAAAGATATATATGAGTGGGACCAGCAGTTGGCGTAATGGCTATGTTGCTGGACTCCCATGTAGTCAACTGCAGTTCGAGTCCCAGACCTGGTGGCTTAAACTCACACCAGGCACGTGTGCATGCGTGCCCAAGATCCTGAGAGGAGAACGGAGGGAAGGGATGGTGGTGTGGCCATCCCCCCCTCGGGGGGGGTGATTTCTCGCTTTCTCTCTGTTTCTCTCTGTCTTTCTGGCAAGTGCACGTGCCCTATAGGAAAAATCTCTCAAAAAAAAAAAGAAAAAAAAAATGGTATATGTGATTAAATGTAGTATAAAAAATTTTAAAAATTTTAAAAATTTATGGAGACTGTAGAATAAATTTTCATGTACATGCTTTAGATACATGTTTTATGTAACAGCGTCTGTCTTTTGTTGAAAATGGAGGCATGGAATTCCTACAAAGCTACATAGCTTGGTGTTTAGGAGCTGGGCTCTAGCCACAGTGTAGATTCCAATCCTGGCTCTACTGCTTCTTAGCTGTATAGGCAAGTTACTAAGCAAGCCTTAGTTTCCTCTCCTATAAAATGAAGGTAATAATAGGGCCTGCTTCAGAAGGATGTTTTGAGAACAAATGAGGTAGTACGTGTAAGTGCACTCAGCATTGTCCCTGCCCTCGGCTCTCAGTACATGTTACTGTTCTTATTACTGTTATTTCAGCAGCTTGTCGTCAGAACACACCTAATATTCCTACTCTTCTCTGTGACTTGGTAGCACAAATTTCAGCATAACTTTTTTTTAAAGACTTAGTAGATAACTAGCTATTTACATCATCCTACTGTATAATGTTTGAAGCCTTTAAAACTCACGCTCTCAGAGTGTTTTCTCATCCTATTTTTTTCCTTCATTTTTTTTTTTTTTTGTAGCCAATTATATTTTGCCTGTATTTTGCCTCTAACTGTGTTTGCTTCCTTCCCTTTGCCTGTCCTCTGGAAATTGAGATCTTTTCCTACTTGAGAACTACTGTCATCGATCATTATGATTGCAAAATAGGATAATATGAAGATATTTTCCACACTGGTGGAATGATTCTGGTGAAAATGAGAAGGAATGATAATACCTGGAACTGGGAACAGATGGGCAATAGGCACGTTCACTCTCTTGGTGACAGTCTAAATGGCATCACTTCGGGAAGGCAGTTTAGGAAACCGACGGAAGTCTTACAAGTCACTTCACTTCTAGGAATTTGTTTTAAAGAAGTAATTGATAAAGTGCATGTGCATATGTACTAAAAGTTGTATACCGCAATGCAAATAGAAAACAGTGAAAACATATTCCATTTTCATAATCAGAAGAAAAACACCACTAATGATCAGATGCATGGAATCTTATGGGACAGAGGCAGTAAAACTATCTTTTTAACTTATTTTGCACAGATCGGCAGTTCACCCCTATTTTGTTCTGAATCATACAAAGTACCTTGAAAGTACACTAACGCTTTTGGTATTTTCTCCTTCAGTTCTCCAAGAATATCATTGATGGTTTAGAATTTCAATCTCCTTATTTTCCCCTCGCCCCCAATTTCTTTGCCATCATGAAGCTTGGCATATTTGTAGTATAAAGTAAACATGAATTCTGTTTAAGAGTTTCTACAGTTCTTAGGTGATTGCTGAAGAAACACTGTAGCCATTTTAATTGAAACATAATTTGCATTTACCCAAGTACTAGGCACCTTCTTTTAGTGTTTATTTGGGAATACAAATAGAATTGTTGGTTACTAGCTAGCAGGCTTTAGAATTTTGCCTTTGTTTCTAGCTTTCTCCAGATCTAGTCATTTTAAGGAGGAGAAATCTGTTTGTGTTACAGGTGAAAATATATGAAGAACTTGTAACCAGTACTTGGGTAGTATTTGAAATATGTTTTTCTTTCTTTCTTTCTTTCTTTCTTTCTTTCTTTCTTTCTTTTTCCATTTGTTTTAGCAAATTCATAGAGGTTCTAGAATATTTAACCACAACCATCTAGCAGATGAGTAGAAAGAAGGTTTCTTTTTTAAGAACTGTATATAAGGGGAGAAAAACATTTCATACCTGTTTATCTATGCTGTGTATTCAGAGAAGGGGAAATATTCTCCATTAGCTTTTCCATTCAGAGAGTTTAGAAAAGGGACAATATCCTGTGACCTTGTCTGCTCCGGGTGAGAACACCCCACTCCAGATGGAGGTCTTGTTATTTGTGTCTACAAACAACAGCCTCTCCCAGATTTCTCATTTCTTTTGTTGAGCCATCCATAAAGTTCTTTCAGTTCACCTAGCTCAATCGTCTCCAGTCATAAGATCCTTCTTTTTTTTTTTTCTGGAGAGGTTTTTGCTAGAGGGTACATGTGGCCAGAAAGACAGAGACAGAAAAGCGAAAAATCACCCCCCACCGGGGGGCGGGGGGATGGCCATGCTGCAATCCCTTCTCCTTCATTCTCCTCTTGGGATCTTGGGCACGCACGCACACGCACCTGGTCCGGGCCTCAAAACGCAGTCGACTACATGGGAGTCCAGCAACATAGCCATTACACCAACTGCTGGTCTCAAGACCTTTCTATAATATATTTTTTGGAAACATACTTTAGGATTTAGAATTTTTAAAATAAATAAAAACCACCTTTCAGTTTTGGTCCCCATTTGATATAGCAGATCTCTCTTGTCATTCCTAGTAGACTAAGAAATTTAGAGGATAAGTGATGATATATTAGCCCCCCAACAAAAATATTTAATGATCTTCTTTTTTTTTTTTTTTTTTTTGAAGTTTTTGCTATAGGGCGTGTGCGCTCGCCAGACAGAGAGAGAGAGAAAGCGAGAAATCACCCCCTCCCCCCAGGGGGGATGGCCACGCCGCAGTCCCTTCTCCTCCACTCTCCTCTCGGAATCTTAGGCACTCATGCACATATGCCTCGCGTGTTTTAAGCCACAGGGTCCGGGACGCGAACCGCGGTCGACACTACATGGGAGTCCAGCGACATAGCCATTATGCTAACTGCTGGTCCCATGATCTTCTTTTTAAGATACTATTGGGTTGTCAGAAAAGTCATGATGTATTTTCTATGCAAAAAATGTATTATGACTTTTCCAACAACCCAAAATTAATTCAATTCGGTAATAAGTAGGATATAAGTGAAATGATTATCTTTATAATTTTAAGGAGAAAGCCCCTTTATATTATATATTTTATTTACTTTTTATTTTTTTTCATTGCCAACCACCCCTCATGACTTCTTCCACATGACTACCTAAAGCGCTTGGGTGTAGCCTCATTTCTTCATCTTGGAAGCATCCCACCTTCCCTAGGTTCAGTACCTGGCTCAGTCATCTCCGTCCTGTTTCTGACCTCATCCTGAGTGAATTTGGTACGTACTGTGATGATCTCTGAGCCAACTGCACACTTCCATCATCACCACTCTGATGACCATTGGCCACTTGCTGGTAAAAGGTCAGGGCTGCTCTGCCTTCAGAACGGCTTCCCAGTCTTCTGACGGCTGGGCTTTCCTTCACCCCTACCATGAGGTCTAGCAGCTATGCTTTGAGCCCCACACTCCCTTTTGGATTCATTTGCCTCCCTCCTGAATGTTTCCCATCATGCACCTGTGTCAGTAGTCACCTCTTAAATCCTTTCTTGTTTCCTTGACCTTCTATTCCTTGAAGACCAAGACAGAGGTTTTGTGCATCCCTGTCTCACCTAGCTTGATGCTGATTATCTTTTAAAGCACAAATGACTGTTAATGTATCTAGTCACAGGTTTAATTTGGATAATGTTTGCCTTTGTCAAAAATTGAAGTCTCCCTTAAAAGACAAATGTTTACAACATTAAGGAGCCCAACTAATGGAATTTCAGAGTCTGCAGTTTTAAATCAAGGCGGCAAATTCCAGAGCGATATACAGTAGTCTGAAAGAGTAAAATCAGCCCAACACTACACCATGGAAACAGTGACAACTGTGGGAGAAGGTGCCTCTATCACATATAGCTATGTGCTAGTCCATTAAATTGCTCTAGTTTAAGGCAGGGTGAAGGGCCAGCAGGTGATGTGGAAGTTAAGGCACTGGGTCACATATGGCCAGCTTTATGATCTGGGTCCCGAACCTGGTAGCTTGAGAATCACGTCGAGTGCGAATGCATGCATGCCGAGAGTCCCAAGAGAAGAGTGGGAGGAGAAGAGACTGTAGTGAGGCCATCCCCCCAAGGGATGATTTCTTACTTTCCCTCTCTCCTACTCTGCCTCATTCTGGTGAGAGCACATACCCTAAAACCAAAAAAAGAAAAAAAAAAGAAAGAAAGAAAAGAAAGGAAAAGGGTGCAAACTGGTGGTGCTTGGGTGTACTTGTCCTCCAGATATGCTCTATTTGATTGCCAGAGGGTATGTGCTCTCATTGGCGACACAGAGAGAGACAGTGTGCGTGCACACAGAGAGGGACTAAGCTCCCCCTCTTAGTTAAGTTACATAAGGGCCTTCTCTGTCTCAGACGTCTCTGTCTCAGAGTGATGCACATGTCAAAGTCAGGAAGGTCAAATACAGTCTCCAGGGGCCATGAGAATGTGGTCATACTCCAGTCCCTTCTCCATTTCTCCATCCTGTCAGAATTTGGGGCATATACATACATGTACCTGGTGAATTTTTAAAGCCACCAAGACTGAGATTTGACTGGACTGGGATTCGAACTGTGTTGGACATGTGGAATCTGGTCCCTTAACCACTGGGCTAAGGGGTCAGCCCAATCCATAATGGTATTTTAATTTGAAAAAAAAAATTATTGTGAACATTTAAAAACTAGATGACTTTATTTGGATATACAAATTTCTAACCTCCTTTAAAAAGAAACAAACTGGATTTCTGTTCTTGAGTGGCAGCTTTAGGGACTCCATTGGTGAGGGGAAAGCTCATTTGGAGGTATTAATTCTAGAAGATTTAGGAAGGATCAGTTCTATTATTTTAATATAATATGTAATTCCCATTAGTATTCAACAGTGAAACAAATAGAATAAAGGAAAGAATTGTTTCTTTTAATAATTATTTTATTTGTATTTTATTTATTATTACAGTTTTTACTTTAACCAGAGAGAGTGAGAGAGAGAGAGAAAGTGAGAAAGCAAGCCACTAGATCCAAGACTTGAACCATGGTCAGCCATGAGGGAGTCCAGCACTTTAACTACCACTCCACCTGCTGGCCCCAAGAATTGCTCTTTTAAAAATTTATCCAAGAGAGCAGCAGGTGGTGTGGTGGTTAAGACACTAAACTCCCACGTAGCTGACCATGGTTCGAGTCCCAGACCTTGTGGCTTGGAAATCACATTGGGTGTGTGCCCAAACTCCCGAGAAGAGAATGGAGGAGAAGGGATTGTGATGTGGCCATCCCCCTGGGGGTGATTTCTCACTTTCCCTCTCACTTTCTTTGTCTCTCTCTAGCAAGCCCATAAGCCCTATGGAAAAAAAAAGAAAAAAAAAAACATGAAATATATCTGAAAGTTGAGGAACATGAAGCTGAATCCCTTAAAAATGCCCCAAACATACTTTTTGAAGTAGGGATATGTTCTTGTAAACTTTAAAATTTCCTCATTATTTTTCCCTAATAAATATGCTGAAATTTCTTTTTAAAATGGACTTTTGACATGAAAAAGTTAAAGTTTCAATGCAGAAACAAAAAACATAAATTATATGAGCTGAAATGTATCTTTAAGCAAGAAGTGACTTTTTGATCTATAGAGATAGCGTTTGATTTTCTGATTTCTTTTTGATTTGATAGTAGTCCATTCCTTACTTGCCTTCATTTTCCTAAACCATAGACATGAATGATCAGTTTTGTGTGCGTAAGTGTTGATGCAGTGACTCTTTTTGTTCCAATCCTGTGGTGGCAATAAAGAAATGAGACAAATCCAAGAGCAGTGATAATGAGACGATTGCCATCTATTTTTCATTCTTTTCTCTGAGTTTTCTCTGAAAGCTCCATCTTCTGCTTTCAGTTACTTCTGTGAGAAAAGCTATTAAGAAAAATCTTCCCTTTAAAATTGTGGAATTATTAAACCATGAGTATTCCTCCTTTTTTCACTTCTTTTACTTCTGTGATAGCAAAAGAAATGTGGCATTTTACATGTAGTAGAATATTACATTAGCAGACATTTCCATTCTGTTTAAAAGCTTCTCTCATCCTCCCCCTACCTCTTTGCAAAATTTAAAAAGTATTAAATGTTTTGGTACATCTAATATTTTGTTTCACTGAAGATTAATTTTCTAACAGTGAAAAATGATAAAGTTTGTGACCAAATTTAATCCTCCATGCTTTACGTGAAAATAGTAAGGCTCTTACACATCTCACCTATTTTTTTTTTCTTAATAAAAGTTCTTTTTTTAGATTATAATATAAATATCCTAAGTTGCACAAGAAGAAGGATTGGTTAATAATTTCCAAGGTTGCACAGTATGGAATCACACAAATGTTAGGATACTCTAAAAGACTGTTCATCCAAAACAAAAAAAATGCATCAAATGAGCAAACATATAAATTGTTTTTGGCTACAGAAAATTTTTTAGTTCACTTTTGGCACTTAACAGCAGAGAAACTCACTCTCCTCTTTCCTGCTAAGGTCTGTTGATACACTTAAGTTACATAAGGGCCTTCTCTGCCTCAGAGTGATGCACGTGTCCAAGTCAGGAGGGTCAAATACATTCTTCAGGGGCCGGCAGGTAGCGTGGTGGTTAGGGTACTGAACTCCCACATGACCCACTGCAGTGTGAGTCCTGGACCGGGCAGCTTGCTTTCTCACTTTGCCCTCTCTTTCTCTGATGGGCACGTGTACCCTATAGCAAATGAAAAACAATAATAATTATAATAAATAAAATTAAATAAATAATTCTTTCTAAAACAGACATTCTGTAGTCCATGCTTTACTTTACGGGCTAAAATAAAGGGGAAGGTGTGTGTTAGTGGATGTGGCGAATGGAAAGAGATGACAGGAGTCCAGCATCTGAATCTCCGGTATGGCAGGAGACTTAACACACAGAATTTTGTATACTGATGTAATTATTCATTGGAACATTCTGGGCCTGAGAGTGTACTATCCAGCGTTGACTGTTATTATTCCCATCATTTTACAAATGGAGAAATCTAGTCATTTAGTTGGCCTTTAGATCAATTATGTTTTATCCTTTTTTTTTTGTTTTGTTTTGTAATCCCATTTGCCTCCAATCAAGTCAAAGTATTTCTTAGTTTATTGTATTATTTACATTTAAAGAGATGAAACTCTTTCTTTAAGTAGATATGCCAGAGAAAATGAGATCCAGGGCCAGCTCAGTGGTACAGTGATAACACACTACTCAAGCTATGTCTGTGCACACTGGGCAGGTGTGCCCATGGTCCTGGCAGCATGGGAATGCTGGGGGTGGATTTCTGTGTGAGTCCCTGATGGGAATACCTCTCTCTCTCTTTCTCTCTCTGCCCCTCACTGTCATGAAACAAATAAATACACTTAAAAAGAATGAGGGGCCAACAGGTAGTAAGTATGATAGTTAAGGCACTGGACTCCCACATGGCTGACTGTAGTTCAAGTCCCAGACCTTGGTGGCTTGAAAAAAATCACACTGAGCACATGTGCAGGCATGCCCAAAATCCCAAGAGGAGAATGGAGGAGAAGGTATTGCAGCATGGTCATCCCCCCTGGAGTGATTTATTTTTCCTCTCTCTGACTCTTTCTGTCTCTTTCCAGCAAGCGCATGTGCCTTAAGGCAAAGGAAAAATAAATAAATAAATAAATAAGAATGAGATCAGAATTTAATCAGTAACATCAGTGTAATATTAATGAATCTAGTTGGAGGAATCAGAAGTAACCACAGGGCTGACTCCTTGGCACAGCAGTAATGTGCTGATCAAGAAAGGCTGGATCCCACATGGTGACTGTGGTTGGAATCCCTGGCCCAGTCAGCCTGAAAGATATGGAGTGCATGCAATAGTGGCCGGGGGAATAGAGGGAGGGCCATTGTGGAGACCCTGTGGAGTCTCTGTCATTTTCACTCTTATGCTCATTCTCTTATGCACTCACATGTGCTCTTATCATGAATAAAGAAAAAAGGAGTAACCACACAGTTTTATGAACCTGTTAAATTTTTGAAATGACTTCTAGATTCATGTCTCTGTGTTACAAGTTTGTGGTTGGGAGCAGTTTAGGAAACCAGTTGACCAAAAAGAATTAAAAAAAAGGAACAGGTAAATATTTTATGTGTCGGTTGCTGGGAGTGAGTATGTGTCTAATTGTGATCCCTGAGGACACACACACTCAGGAACCTAGATACATAGTGGTAACCACACATCTTCCCCCTGAGGTTTTTCATAAGACTTCATTCTGAATACAGTGATTTTACCCCATAAAGTAAGGCACAGGGTGGAGACTGTATTTGACAAAGATACTAGATTCCTTGAAGGTGAGAGAGTCTTTAATGGCAAGGTTTGACTTATAAGTTAGTAGTAAGTAGGATAATTCACTGTCATTTTTTGCATTTATATCATCATGGTACAATTAGACTTAATTTCTGTCTGCTTTCATCGAAGGAATTGCAACCTCTGTCATTTACTTAAAATATAGCCATGTGTCACTAAATGATAGGAATAGATTGTGAGAAATGCGTTGTTAGGTGATTTCATTGTTGTGTGAACATCATAGAGTGTGCTTCCACAAGACGGAATAGCCTGCAACACGCCTAGGCTTTGTAAGTTTCGTTTATCTGATTATTGAGCACCTCTGCTGCAGTAGAGGCCCTTTGGTGAGCACTCATGTGGGACAGTGTGCCACGTGAGAGGCCCGTCCATTTGCCTCTTCTGAAATTCTTTGTCACCAATCTTCTAATCACGTTCCATCCAGGCCCTGATCATCTAGACAAACTGTACGCAGTCACCGGTGAATGGGCATAAATCCCACTTCTGGCTGCTTCTCATTTCAGACCAGGTGAATCATTGTGCTGTCAGAGTTCTGCGCTCTGGGAGGATGTTCCCTAAATGCTGCTCTTTGGGGACTTTTACCTGGAGGTGTATCACGGAGACATCCATTTTGTCCAGTCAGTACCAGCATTGCACACAGAAGCTTGTATAATTCAAGCTCACAGTTTTTCTTAGTCAGCTCGATGTGGGGAACAATATTGATCCAGAGCTAGTGTTTGGTAACAATCGCTGAAATGTCTGACTGTGTCTTGTTCCCCAGGGCATTGTTCATCTGCACATGCCAGCAGATCCTTTTGGCGAAGGTTTGGAGGGGGATTTAGAAGAAGAATGCTGTGCTGCAGGAAATACAGAAAGATGATAAAAATAAATAAATGAAAGAATAAATAAAGATTATTATGCAGCTGCTCTGGAAGCCCTCTCTGTTCTTAGGCTGTGACTTGGACTGGGAGGTCAAAGGACCTGAGCCTGCCATTTTCTTTTAGTCAATGCTTCTTTGCTCTTAGAAAAATCCATTCCACCCTCCTATCCTTACAGTCATCATTACTGCCATAAAAGTCAAGGGCGACAGCCTTTTTGACTCCAGGCCTTGTTTCAATTGGCCTTTCATTGTAATTAATCCCAGGTGGTAACTTCATCGATTTTGACGCTACTTTCTGACATGGATTGCCTGCTATTTCCCATTGACAAGCAACTTAGCTCTGACTCCAGTCCAAGCTCAGGTCCAAACGGATCCCTAAATTCTCTTTTTAAAAGTCTGTATCTGTGACCATACCTGGTGCCAGTTCTGTATCAGTCAGGAAAATTAATGTAAGGAATTATTAAATAGTAAAAGGTTGTTAACGGAACAGAGTCAGAGAAACTCTAAAAAAGACAAGTAGTAGAGCAGCTGCTACAGAGAGCAGGAAGTATAGCTAAGGAGGAAGTGTTCTTGGAAGAGGGCCCACCACAGGCTGTAGAAGCCGATGAGAGAGGAGTTGCCTGGGTGTCCGTGGGCTGGAGCTGCCTCACAAGAAGCTACCTGTGGAGATGACAGGGAAGTTCCATGTGCTGCAGGTTAGAGAGGTTCTATGTGAAGCTGCTCTGTGGATTGCCGGAGCTGGTGGACCAAAGCAACCTACTTGCCAGTGGGCTAAAGCTGGCAGGCAGGAGGCTGCCCACTAGGGCATGGCATGCTCCAGCTTGTTCACAAGAATCCAGGTGCTGGAGAGTCAGAGAGATTTGCTAGAAGGTGAGGTCAACCGCATCTTCTGCACACCGCTGGCAGCCATGCTGTAAGAGGACAAAAAGGCACCGTGGACAAGGAAGAGAAGCTCCTTCCTCTGTGATGACCTCCCAGAGCCTCTGTTAATAAAGTTTAAATTATACCATGTGACAGAAGAGGAATGTTTATAGGTCAAGGTCTAGTACCACACAGTGGGCAAATTGTGATCTTGGGACTGAGCGGCCATTAATTCATAACTTGCATGTTTATAATGATGGGTCACTCTGCAAAGAAGTGTTTTTCTTCCTATACTGAAAATCCACTGCGTAGTCATTAATTTACATATTTTGTGAAGATGTGTCTGTTTAATCCGTCCTTAAATGCAAATTGAATATCCCTAATCCAAAATTTGGAATGCTCCAAAATTTGAAAACTTTTGAGTACTGACATGATTCCACATATGCAAAATTCCATATTTGACTTTATGTGACAGGCATAGTCAAAACACACAAATACTGGGCAGCAGGTGGCATGGTGGTTAAAGGCGCTGGACTCCCACATGGCCAGCTGAGGTTTGAGTCCTGGACCTGGTGGCATGCTTTCTCACTTTCCCGCGCTCTCTTTCTCACTGTGTCCCTCTCTGGTCAAATTAAAGTAAATAAATAAATGAAGTTAAATAAAATGATACTTAAAAGAAAACCACAGCAATATAAAAATATTGCAAAAAAATACGTACAGACTACATGTACAATGTATACATGAAATATAAATGAATTTCATGTTTAGACTAGGGTGCCATTATATGCATGCAAATATTCCAAAATCTGAAAAAATTTGAAATTCAAAACCTCTGGTCCCAGACATTGCAGATAAGAGATACCCAACCTGTGTATCCCTTGCAGAATCTTACATATATTACTTCTGTATATTACTTTTAATAGAAAGCACTTTCTCAATGCAGTAAATTCTTGTCTTTGTATTTTAGTCTTCAGATTAATATATCCATGAACTCTAAAAAACAATTGTTTTACGTTTTTTATCTTGGCAAATGCTCTTATCACAGCAAAAAAAGATCTCAGATTGCCGTTAAAGCAACCTTACTAACTTGTGAGTTTTGACTTAGAAGTCTTTGCTTCACTGGTCTATTCTGTTGTTGTTTTAATTTGAAACAAATGTATGATACAGCATGTGTATGTGCATGTGAGGTTGGCAGGGGAGGGTTGGGGGACAGAGGAGTTCAGTCCACAGGGTCAGGTCATAACATGATCCTCTTCTTTCAGTCCTCCAGGTACTGGATCTTGGGCACTTGCATATGTGCCTGGTGTGTTGTAGACTGACCGAGCCTGGAATTTGAACTGAGGTCACCATGTAGGATTTTCATGAGCAGCCTTTTCTTGAGCAGTGCATTACTGTTGCACCATGGAGCTGGCCCTCTACCACATAGCTTGAATATAGAAAGGCTAAATTTCAGATATGTTCCTTGAAAATAGTATCTTATGTTATAGAACATGCTAGCATTTCTTGTTGAACACTAAAACCTTAGTGCACAAGTGAGTGAGAGGGAAGATACATTTCATGCCATAGCGTTTTCTCAGAAGGCTTTCTTTTTTTTTTTTTTTAAGTTGAAGGATGTATACTCTTTGTGTTTTGCAGTAATCTATAAAGTATGGGTAAGCAGAAACTCATACCCCTAGAATGATTAAAAACAAAACCTTTCAAAGTAATATAATTAAATTTCAAATTTCTTTAAGGAACTATAATATGTTTAATCCAAAGAATGAGACATTGTCTCTAAATGTGTATTTTTTTGGAGAGTTTTTTGTTTTTGTTTTTGTTTTTGTTTTTTGCTGTAGGGCATGTGCACTTACCAGAAAGACAGAGAGAGACAGAGAGACAGAAAGTGAGAAATCACCCCCGGGTGGAGGGTGGGTGGCCTCGCCGCAATCCCTTCTCCTCCATTCTCCTCATGGGATCTTGGGCACGCATGCACATTCACCCGGCGTGAGTTTAAGCCACTAGGTCTGGGACTCAAACCGCAGTCAGCTACATGGGAGTGCAGCGACATAGCCATTACGCTAACTGCTG
>NW_006159807.1:4304978-4347199 GCF_000334495.1 Tupaia belangeri chinensis | reverse complement strand
GTGAGTGTAAGCCACTAGTTCTGGGACTCAAACCGCAGTCAGCTACATGGGAGTGCAGCGACATAGCCATTACGCTAACTGCTGGTCCATATATATATATATATATATATATATATATATATATACTTTGTGTAATGGTTTTCCTGTGGCACTTACCAAAGTGTCATATAAATTAGAGAGGGTATAGAGAACAAATGGCATTCATAGGGCAAGGAAGAGATCATGCTGTGGAATGCCAGTGTTGTACAGGGGCGAGGGCAGTGTGCAAGTTAACAAAGAATGCTTCTTAGCAAAGTGAATATTCATTTCCTGTGTTTATCTGACAGTCTAGTCTAAAGGGAAAAGGAGTGAGAACTGTGGGCAGGAAGGTTTGCATGGAAAAGCAAGGTGGACATTCACATAGGCAGAACCCAGACGCTCACCTCTGAGGTTGGCCACTACCCCAAGGAGACTGGCGTTCTCTGAATTTTAGACAATGAAGTAGAGCCTGCATGTGTTGCTCGCATCCTGTGATGGCCATGCAGTTTTAGAATGGACATTTACTTCCTCACCCAACCACAATCCCATTTGGGTTAGTTTTGTGGTTTTCTTCAATCATGCGACAGGAAGTAGGGACTAGTATTATGACTGCTCCATCAGCCAGAGGACTCTGATCGCAAAATGAATAAAGTAAGGAATGCGAAAGCAAATATTCACTGAAGAGGACCACCCAGTGGTCATTTTCCTGTAATTACCTCAGCAAGTCTAGAAGGAATGAAAAGATAGATGAGTAGATACTGATTATAAAATCTCTGGAGGTTAGATTCCAATTTCTCCACTCTATTTCCAACATCATTTAAGAATTCTGTTGATGTTTAAGTAATTTAATGATGACTGTTCTGTCATCCCTTCTCTTAAGACTTGCTCTGCTATGCATAATGAGAGAAGGATAGAAGAAAACAGTTTTATAAATAATTAGTTCAGGAACAGAAAATTTGCTTTTCTGAGGTCCTGTTTAAAAGGTGATTTTTAGAATTATCTGTTTCAAATTTAGGATCTCAGGTAAAGGCAAGCATGTTCTTGTTTTGAAGAGTTTTTGATGAAGAAAGATGATGGGAGGCAACTGGTGTGGGATAGAAGAGAAAGTTAAAACAGGGTTGGCTCTGTGGCACAATGATAGTGTGCTGCTCTGAAGAATCCGGATCCCGCGTAGTGACTTCGGTTTGAATCCTTGGCCCATCATTCTGAAATGCTCTGAGCACACATACATGTAAGTGCTGGGATCCAACTGGCTGGAGAACTGGGGTTCGGGGACCATAGCATGACCCGACCCTCTGGAGGTTACTCATCCCCTCTCCCTTTCTGTCTCTTGGGCATGCACACACATGCTCTAACATGAATAAAGAAACAAAAAGGGTGAAAAAAGGGAGCTAAAATGCAGTACATTTTGGTACCAGCAGGTGGCATGGTGGTTAAGGTGCTGGACACTCCCACATGGCTGACCACGGTTCAAGTCCTGAATCTGGTGGCTTGCTTTCTCACTTCTCTCTCTCACTCTCACCCTCTGTCTCTCTCTTGTCAAATTAAGAAATAAATGAATGAATAAATAAAATAAAATAAATAATTATAAAAAGAAAAAATAAAATGCAATACATTTCAATAAGCAAACAGACCCTTCTGGATGGAGCTTTTTATTTAAAAAAAAAATTTTTAATGATTTTTGCTATAGGGCATGTGCACTCTCCAGAAAAGGGAGACAGTAAAAGGGGAAGTGAGAAATCACCACTATCCCCCATCGAGGGAATAGTCACCCACAATCCTTTCTCCTCCATTTTCCTCCATTCTCCTGCAATTTTAGGCATGCATACACACATGCTTAGCTTGATTTTCAAGCCACAAGGTCTGGGACTCGAACAGCAGTTGGCTTTGTGGGGGTACAGTGCCTTAACCACGGTGCCACTTGCTGAACACCCTTCCTCTTTTTCTTCTTCTTCTTTTTTTTTTTCTTTTTAATTTTTGCTATAGGGTGTATGTGCTCTTCAGAGAGAGGGACAGACAGAGAGGAAGTGAGAAATCACCTCCCAGGGGAAATGGCCACACCACAATCCTTTCTCCTCCATTTTCCTCTCAGGATTTTGGGCAGCACCTGTCCCAGCATGTTTTTCAAGCTACCAGGTCTGGGACTTGAACCATAAAGATGGCCATGTGGACTCCAGTGCCTTACCCACCAGGCCATCTGGTGGCCCTGGAGAAAACTGTTTTAAAAGTGAAATGAGTGTGAGGACAGAGAGTGAAGAAGGTGCTATCTCTAGAGATATGTATGTGTTAGATTGAGAATATGTTAGAAAAATTAGTCCTAAATTACAGAAAAAAAAAAGAGATTAAGTTAGAGGTCTCATATCAGCTACGACTAATAATACCTGCTATCTTTTACTGAATTCCCCCCATATATTGGGCATTTTGCTGAGCATTCTGCATATAGATAACAGCCCAATGAATTAGGTATTGCTGAAAGGACTCGGGTGAAAAAATGGGGTCAGTGAACTTATATGCCCAGAGTCACAGTTAGTGAGCAGGAGACTGAGAACTGAAATCCAGACTTGCTGGACTGCCATGCCTATACACATCCTTTCAACTGCACCTCTGTTAACTGAAGAGCTTTCTCCCGTATCTCGTAACGAGGGGGCACCTTCCCCAACCTACTTAGACATTTCTCCTTGAGTCTAACTGGATAAATATAATGAATTTATGTTGAAGGAAAAATGTTATAAAAATTACTGAAATAACAAGGGAAAGAAAGTTATTTTCCCCTTTAACACCAGGTTTATCTCATATCTTTCATAGGGGTTTTCAGTATTTTTTAAAATTTAACTTGCTAGAGGGCATGAGCACTTGCTGTGGAGACAGAAGGGACGTGAGAAAGCACCACCTGTGGGGGATAGTCACACCTCAGTCTCCTCCATTCTCCTTCCTTTAGGATTTTGGGCACGCACGCACATGTAACCAGCTTAGTTTTCAAGCTGTGGGGTCTGGGACTCAAATTGTGCAGTCAGCCTTGTGCAATCCACTTGCCCAAATGCCACTAGCCAGCCAACCTTCAATATTTTTAATGGTAGTTTCCTAGTTCCAACTCCTATGAAATAATATTGATTTGAGTTTTTCACCTGCAAAAGACCTTGTGATGAAGCAGCACATGGAAACATGGGTGAAGTGATTTTCATTCAAAGTTTCCATGCTGTCTTCTGCATTATTTCTCCCATGGTCATTTGGAAATTTCACTTAAAATTGTGACTTTAGGGGTCTGTAAGTGGCTAAGGCGCAGGACTCCCACATAGCCAATTGTGGCTTGAGCCTTGGACCCTGTGGCTTGAAAATTATGCCGTGTGTATGTGCATGCATGCCCCAAATCCCGAAATGAGAGTAGAAGAGAAGGGATTGTGGTGTGGCCATCTCTTCTGGGGGGTGATTTCTCATTTTCTCTGTCTCTCTCATGAGCGTACTCACACACCCTAGGGCAAAAACCTAAAAAAAAAATTTTAATTTAAAAAATTGTGACTTTAGGATGCCATTGAGCTGATCCTTTCCTGACAATTCAGAATAATAGATCACTTCCTGCTCAGGTAGAATTTCCTTAAAGTATGTTAAATATGAACTATTCTATCTGGTAATTTTAGACTGAAAAAAATCAACTATTTCATGTAAAATTTTCTTCAAGAAACTCAAAACAGTTTTTCAAATCTGAAACATTGAGGCCAGCCACAGGGATACAGTGGCAGGGCAGTGTTCCTCCATGCGGAGGCCACAGGGGCCGGTCCTGGGTGTGTGTCCCAGGGTCTTTGTGTATAGTAGGGGACGTGTACTGCAGTCTTGGCTGTGTTGGGGGGGGTTGTTGATCACACCATGAAGGTCCTGCTGGAGGTATCTATCTGCTTATTTGTACCTCTCATGGAAAAAATAAATAAGCAAACTGAAAAAAGTCTTCAACATTGAAAACAAAATTATAGAAATATGTAACACTATATAAATAATTAGCAGGAGTTTTGGACTGTTTATTTTGCTAGCATCGTAAACGGGCTATTTCATTTTATTCTCACCACAATCCTGTGTGATAGGCACTGTCATAGCTCATCAAATCTAAGAATCCTTCTGTTTAAAATGAATCATTATTATATGCACTGCTGAGAAAGAAGAAATATTGCCAATGGAAACTGTTAAGCTATCACTGGTGGTAATATAAACCCAATTTCAGTGATACTGAAAGAAATACACATCTTAGAATCCATGAACTATAGCCTCATTATCACTGTTTCACATCTGAAGAAACGGAGACACAGAACGTTCAATAACTCGCCTAAGATCATCTAGCTAATAGGTAGCAGAGCTGGAATCCCAACCCCGATCTCTGACAATAGGCCTTGTGTTCCTAACTGTTACACTTGTGCTTTCATGAAAAGATTTGGGGACATTTAGAAGTGGAACCTTAATAGATACTGTATTTGACCTGAGAAAGTCAAAATTGCCTTTTCTAAAATTCATGTAATTAGAAATTATAATTGAAACCCACTTAGCTAGAATCAAAAACTCAGGACCAGGGCACCAGACAGTGTGCAGCAGCGATACAACTAGGCCCACGTGGGAAAGTTCTGAGTTCGCATCTTGAGTTCTCCCTGTGTACACTACTTACGTGTGTGTACTTGTGATCCGGGCTGGCGGAGGCTGGAGGGTGGGGTGTGATGTGAAGATCCTGTCGAGTGTCTCTCTATCTTTCACTCTCTTCTCTTTCTGTCTCTTTCATATAATAGATAAACTTAAAAAAAAAAGAATTTAGTGTCAAACATGGGATTATAAAATTGGAAAAAGGACAGGAAGAGATTTCACAAGAAAGATTATGTATCTTTGATAAGATAAAAACAAATGCGGATGCTCACTATGAGTGAGAGCTGGGGAAAAGAATACTCTTAAATTGTTGGTAGAAGTATACAGTGACGTACTTCTGAGGTGCAGCAGTGTATTAGGTATCAAAACGTAAGTACTTTTTTTTTTTTTTGGAGAGGTTTTTGCTATAGGGCGCATGGGCTTGCCAGAAAGACAGAGAGAGACAGAGAGACAGAAAGCGAGAAATCACCCCCCAGGGGAGATGGTCACGCCGCAATCCCTTCTCCTCCGTTCTCCTCTCAGGATCTTGGGCACACACGCACAAGCGCCCAGCGTGAGTTTTAAGCCACCAGGTCTGGGATGCGAACCACAGTCGACTACATGGGAGTCCAGTGACATAGCCATTATGCTAACTGCTGGTCCCAAAATATGAGTACTTTTTGACCTAGGCATTTCAGAGCTCACAATATATCCTCAGAGTGTGGGCAGGCACGTGCATCTGATGACTGTGCAGAGATGTTAACTTATGTGAAAAATTTGAAATGATCTAAATATTCAACAATAAAGGTCTGGGTAAATAAATTCTGGTATTCCTATTCAATGGAAATTAAGCTGTTAACAGAATATAGTGATTAGATTCGTGTTTACTGACATGGAAACAATGCCTTTTCTTTTTTATCATAAAGCAGCTTATAGACAATGTACATTTAATGAAGAACTACTCTGAGATGATAAACACTTAAATCCTGTCATTCTCAAAAAAAAAGTGTGAAGAGATTATGACAATATTTTTATGCTGTATCTGACACAGATACATGCCTTTTTATTCCATTCTCTGGAATAAGTTGCTTCATCTCTCTGGTTCCTTCATCTGTGAAATGAGAAGGTTAAAACTTAGAACGTTGAAGTTTTTCCAGCTAGGGATTAGCCTGTGGTGTGGTAGTTAAGGCACTGGATTCCCACATGGCCGACCATAGTTTGAGACCTAGACCTCAAGGCCTGAAAATCATGCCGGGCCTGCGTGCATGCATACAAGGAGATTGCAGTGTGATTATCTCCCTGGAGGGGGTTTTCTTTTCTTCTTCTTTCTTTTAAATTTAATTTAATTTAATATTAATTTATTTTATAAATTCAATCGTTTTCCCTGTCTCTCTCTTGTGAGTGCACGTGCCCTATGGGAAAAAACTAGCAAAGAGAGAGAGAGAGAGAGAGAGAGAGAGAGAAAGAAAAATAAAAACCTTTCCAGTTTTAAAATGCACATTCACTAAAGTACAGAATTAAATGTGCAGCAGGATTCAGAGTGCAACAGGTTCTAGAATCTACCCAAATTCCACTAGTACATGTAGCTATAACTAAAATAAGTTCCTAATGACAGATTTTGAATGAGGCATCTAACAGCACTGTTGCAAACAACTGAATACTATTTATTGGGGATTGTGATTACTTGGTGCAGTAGTGGCATTTGTACAGGATGTTTGTTCCGATGTCCCCTGGCTGAAACCCTTTGCCATGTCTTCAAACTTGGTGAAGATGGTAGGAAATAGCAGCAGCCCACAGATCTTAAATCATCCTTGTGCATACTCTCATTTTGCTTTTCTGCTCTGGCTTTACCCACTAGAGGGGATAATGCATTGTCTCCAGGGAATCAGAGACCGTCGTATATGCCTTATGGAATATAAAGGAGATTAAGTAATATACACACATATAAAGTTATATGTATTGTAATTGACATCAGGTGCTCCATTAAACAATGAAATGCCATGGCGTACCAGTTCTTCAGGACAAGTTGCCATGGATACCCAGTGTGATGAGGATGGGGAAAGTTAGGAATTTAGTGATTTCACGTAAGGGTGGGGTGAAAAATAAACTGTCCACAGATAGGAACTGTGAAACCCATCATTTATATAAGTATTCATAGTTGTTTTCAAAATGGTTAATGAAAAGGAAAAACACATTTCAAAATGAGGATATTTAATATTAGTTATTTTATATTGCTATTGTTCTATAAGCCAAAGGGTTGGATGGAGTTATCTCAGCTAGGTAATTATGTGGCATATCAGATATTCCTAAGAGGAAAGCTAAATAAGGGCTGGCCTATGGCTTAGTGGTTAAGGGAACCAGCTCCCACATGACTGACTGTGGCTTGATTCCTGGCCCCAGCAGTTTAAAGATGCACGAGGAATGTGTGTATGTGCCCCAAATCCCAACACGTTGGAGAAATAAATGGAGGGGGAGTATTGTGGTGTGCCCGTGCCCCATTGAGAGGAGCTTTCTCTCTTTCCTCTTCTCTGTCTGTGTTTCTCTGTCTCTCTTTTGCAAGTGCATGCACCCTGTGAGAATTAAAAAAAAAAAAAAAGATGAACACAAATCAATACACTGAAAATGAAGTGTAGAAATATGGAAGGATGGCAGTAGATGGTAAAAGGCAAGTTCTGTGTTCACGCAATTGCATTCAGTGTAATGAACCTCAGGTAGTCTGTGGATTGCTGACAAAGCCAAGATTACAGAAATGGGCGAGTTTATGTATTTGTGTGTGTATGTGTGTGTGTACTTAAGTTTATTTATTTCATCCGCCAAAGAGAGAGAGAGAGAGACTGGCACCACCAGCAAGGTCTCTACACTGTGATCCCACCACTAGTCTCAACGGTCTCAGATCACAGAGATGCAGTGTATGTCTGGAGTGCTCAGGGAGGTCCTAGCACATGAACCCAGGACCTTTTCCTGGGGAGTCAAGTTGTGCTATCACTACCTGGCCCAGCATGTATTTTTTTAAATAAGTATTTTATTTAACTTTGTTTATTTATACATATATACATATATACCAGAGAGGGACAGAGTGAGAGAGAGAGGGAAAGTGAGAAAGCAAGCCGCCTGATCCAGGACTAGAACTGCAGTTGGCCATGTGAGAGTCCAGCACCCTTAGTCACCACACCACCTGCCAGCCCTGGCCCAGCATGTTTTAAGAGCAAATGTGATATGATGAAGCAGAGGCCGGGATGGTGACCAATTGGTCTGAGGTGACTTTATGTCCTCCCCTGTTGGTGAGAGTGGTTTGCAACCAGGATGAGGTGTCTGAGTCTTTAATTTCCTGGAACTAGCCCTGATCTCACCCCCAACCCTCACCAGTGGAATTCTCATCTCTAATGGAATAGATTCCAAAACAACGTCCCTGGAATGAAAGGACCGGGCTCCTGATATACCTGGTTCATCTGGTTGTATTCTCAACCATGAAGGTTTTATCCATCTCTGCTTTCCTTAATTCAGGTCATTGTTTCTCCTTCCATCCTCCAGTTATTTTTCCTTCCTGACATCTCCATCATATGGACATCAAATTAAAAACAAACAAACAAAATGCAGATGAGATCATGTAATGTTTTACTGTAACCTTTGATGGTTCTCCATTGCCTACAGAATACATTCTAATCCTTAACATGGCATTTGGGACCTTTAAAAATTCAACCACGACAAAGCTTTTTGACATCGCTCTGTGGGCCACGTATCAGCTTTATGGGAGGACAGAACATTCTCTAGCTCTGTGGGTTCCAGCTGAAATACATTTCACCCCTCCCTGCCTGTCAGAAACCTGCTGTCCTTAAAATACTCCTTCTTTAATACTCTTACCCACACTCAGAGAGTTAGTTGAATTTCCCCTTTTTGTTTTCATAGATCTCTGTACTTCTGCCAAGCACTTGCCCTAAGTGGTTTTCTGCAAGCTTTTCCTTTCCTTCATCAGATGTGCGGTGCAGGGTTAGAAGGATGGAATCAACACAGGGTAGTGGCTAGAAGTACGGGCTTGGAAGTAGATGCTCTGGGTTTGAATCTTTCCATTTGTACCACTTATTCTTACCCTGGTGACACAGGCTAGTCATTTAACCATAAGGTCTCACTTTCTTCATCTGTAAAATAGAGACAGATTGGTAAACTTATTAAAGGAGAATGCATGAAGAAGCATTTAGTACAGTGCTCAGCACATAGTAATGTTAGAACTACAGACTGTATGTTTCTGTTTCTCTCTTTGGTGTCCAAGCTCCCAGTAAGACTACACAGAGTAGGGACTGATTTAAAAGTCTGGCCCATTTATATATAGTTCTGTTTCTCTTCTGAGTTGGTGATGGAGATACATAAAAATTAGGGAGTAATCTTTTGAAATGCTTTATCTAAATTTTTATATTTTTAAAATAGCAATTATGGGGGCCAACAGGCGGTGTGGTGTTTAAGGCAACTGGACTCCCACATGGCCAATTGCAGTTTGAGTCTCAGACCCAGCAGCTTGAAACTTACACCAGGCTTATGTGTGCTCTTGCCCAAAATCCTGAGAGGAGAATGGAAGAGAAAAGATTGTGGTGTGGCCATCCCCCCTGGGGGGGAGGGGCTTTGATTTCTTGCTTTCTATCTCTCTAGCAAGTGCACAAGTCTTATGGCAAAAATCTCCCCCCTACCACCACCAAAAAAAAACAAAAATAGAAATTATGATGGAGAATATGCATTTTTTGTTGAATTCCTAAATTTTAGAAGACAGTCTAGTAGCAAAGCAATGTAAACTTCCAAGAGTTTTGTTTTTGTTTTCATTTCTTCCCCCCCCTCCCCATAGAGTCAGTATCAGTGGTTTTATACATGGTAGTAGAAAGTTCATAAGATCTAAAAACAGTCTGGGGAACAGATAGAGATGATGCACAACTTGAACACTACAACTTCCAAGTTGACACTAACTTCCTGAGAGACACATTCACACAATAACTAACTGAAAGAATGAGAAGAGATGCCAAATTTTGATGTGGTGAGTGAGAATCTATAATAGGGACCATAGCATCTGAAATAGTTTAGAATTTTATTTTATTTGTTTTTTGAAATGAAATAAATACGCATTTATTTAAATGTATATTGTCCATAGGCTACCACTTCTCACTTTGAGGGAGTTGAGAACATACTATCATAGAATTATAGAATCTTAAGGATGGAAAGAACCTCCTAAAGCCAGTTTTCCTAATTTGGGTTACATATCAAAAGACCTGGCAGACTCGTTAAAATACACCTAGCTTGGCCTACTGTAATGGTTTTGATTTAGTAGTTCCTGAGATAAGACTGAGTGTGTGTGTGTGTGTGTGTGTGTGTGTGTGTGTGTGTGTGGCGTGTTTGTTTTAATATTTTGTTTTTCTAAACATTCATGGCTGATGTAGCAGGTCAGTGGACTGGCATTTGAGAAGCACTGCTCTATCCTAACAGAGAGTCTCAGGATGTAATTATTTTCTACATCATCTGGCTCTCTGTATACTTTGAAACTGCTGCTGGTAGTAATTGTATATGTGCTCTCTTTTAAAGTCCTTAGTTGGGTTTTAGTTAGATTTGTTTCATGTTCACTCTGCCCGTTGATTCTAGTACTTTCTCTGAGCTGCATAAACAGCGGGAGGCCAACAGATGGCGAGGTGGTTACGGCAGCCGTGTGGCAGCCTTTGGGTATTTGGAGACAGCTGTAACACTTTAGCCTACGTTTATTTAGACTGCAGTGCCTGCTCCATCCTTGGTATGCTATAGCTTCACATGAATTCAGAAGCCATTTATTAAGTACTTAACATATGCCAGCACTGTGCTGGAAGTTGGGAGATCCACTGGGATCTTACAGTCAAACTGGGAGAAATAAATTTGTAAATAATACCTTTGGAACAGAAGCAGTAGTTTAAAGTGTGGATTCTGGAGTCAGACAGGCCTGTGTCGAAAGCCTTACTGAGCTGCATGACCAGCTTAGTCCTTCAGCAAGCATCCTGACACCTTTGTGCCTTGCCTTAGTCTTTAAAGTGATGTAGATACCGAGTAAGTGCTCAGATGATGTAAGAAATAATCGCCTCCTGAGAATCTCTGGTTAGGGTAGAGCAGGGCTTCTCAAGGCCACTCCATTGACCTGCTATATCAGGCATAAATATTCAGAAGGAAACAAAATTCACACATATACACCCACACACCCACACCCATACACACGAGCATAGGCTCTACTCTCGGACTACTGAATTAGAGTCTCTGCAGTGGGCCAAGCTAGGGGTACTTTAAGTCTACCAAGTCATTTTGTAAAGAGTAACCAAAATGGGACCAGCAGTTGGTGTAATGACTATGTTGCTGGACTCCCATCAAGTCGACTGTGGTTCAAGTCCTGGACCCGGTGGCTTAAACTCAGGCCAGGCGCGTGTGTGTGCGTGCGTGCCCAAGATCCCGAGAGGA
This sequence comes from Tupaia belangeri chinensis, assembly GCF_000334495.1. Taxonomy (NCBI): domain Eukaryota; kingdom Metazoa; phylum Chordata; class Mammalia; order Scandentia; family Tupaiidae; genus Tupaia; species Tupaia belangeri. Next base: position 4,336,135 of record NW_006159807.1, on the reverse strand, counting down.
GAATGGAGGAGAAGGGATTGCAGTGCGGCCATGCTCCCTGGGAGGTGATTTTTCACTTTCTGTCTCTCTGTCTCTCTCTGTCTTTCTGGTGAGCGCACGTGCCCTATAGCAAAAAACTCTCAACAACAACAACAAAAAAAGAGTAACCAAAATGAGGATACTAGGGCCTACCTCAGTGTGATGTTTGGTATATAATAAATGCTCAATTCAATTTGTCTAAACTATATGCTAAGGGATAGTGATAGGAGCAAAGAGGGTGAATTACCATTTGGAACATAAATTTTATCTGATCCTGAAATTAAAATATAGAAATAAAGTTCCATGTACAAATTAGAGGGATTTGTAGACAATTTTATAAGCACATGAAGAGCATATCCTTGTGGAATTAGATTATTTTACTAGTGTCCTATCCAACACTTCTAATAACAATTTAGGTTACATCCGATTCACTCTGTGGTCTCTGGTATGAGGAGAAGTAGTTGGCATGTTAAAGACACAGTGAGAATAAGAACCCAGAAAGGTTTCAGCTGATTAGAGAACAATCCTAATATATGGAGATGAGAAATCCTGCGTTTGGACTTTGGAAAGCTAATTGGAGGTAGAGGGTGAGGAAGATATTGTTTACCAGAAGATTTTTGTTTGTTTGTTTTCTTCTTTTTTTTTTTTCAGTTTGGCTTATTATGAGTTAAAATATATTTGGCCAGAAAAGTTCATGTGATTTTCCAATGGTGACAAGAGAGGCTTGGAAATCTGAAGGAGGAGGGTCATGCCCTGTTCCTCTGTTTAAAGTTCTCTTGGGTCATCAGAAAAGTCATGACACATGTTTACAGAGAAAAACATGTCCGACTTTTCTGACGACCCAATATGATCTGCTCCTACTTGACTCCAGTGAGCTGGGTTCTATACCAAATCAGCCAACCCATTGGAGTCTTGGCTTTCCACCTATAAAATGGGGAAATTCCTGTCCAATTGTATTCCCTTGAATTGTAAAGGTCAAGCTAGTGACTGCAAGTGGTGTTATTGTCACTCTACACAATTTTGTCATGTTTGTTCATATGCTTCAAAACCCTTTGCCTTGTTAGAAGTGATAGTGTCAGGAACCAGCAGTTAGCATAATGGCTATGTTGCTGGACTCCCACGTGGTCAACCGCGGTTCGTGTCCCGGACCCGGTGGCTTAAAACTCACGCCGGGCACGTGTGCATGTGTGCCTAAGATCCCGAGAGGAGAATGGAGGAAAAGGGATTGCAGTGTGACCATCCCCTCTGGGGGGTGATTTCTCGCTTTCTGTCTCTATGTCTCTCTCTATCTGTCTGGCGAGCGCATGAGCCCTATAGTGAAAACCTCTCAAAAAAAAAAAAAAAGAAGTGATAGTGTCACTAGTTTTATTACCCATCTATAATTTTAATTAACTGAAATTTAAATCAGCTAAAATCTTAGAGATTGTAGGATATAGATTATTGTTAGACTTGCTTTATATTCGGTAGAAATATGGGCATCACATTGGTTAGTAAATGATGAATTACTTTTTACCTCATTTAGCATGTAGCTGCACTGATCACCCTGTGTGCTAAACTGACCAAGGTATTTTAGAATGGTTTGCACTGAATACCTTAATGCATCCATGCTAAAATTAGCCATAACAAAAGCAGCACGAGCTACCTTGTCCAATAAGCTGATGTTCCACTTTTAGAGGAAAAGGATACCCTAGGCATGTAGGAGAAGAACAGAGTGGCAGTTTGCTTTACACAATTTGCTGATGACAACCTTTGATTTTTGGTGGGTGTGAGGGGGAAAGGCTCTTTTTCTTGCTTGTTCATGTCCTCTCTCTCTCTCTCTCTCTGGCTTATTCACTGTTATAGAAACAAAAATGCAAAGTATGGAGATCAAGATCCTTCCAATTACAATTCTTTCGAATTATATTTTAAACCCAAACACGAAAATTTGAATCCTTTTACACACAATGTGACAGTTTTCTACCAGCCTTAAATTGGCATTTCAGATTGTGTTCTCTGTAGTGCCGGAAGAACCTCGATGGAGAAGGAAAGAGGCAGAAGGTGTGAGAAAGAAAAGAAGATTCTAAATGACAGTCTTTTGAATAGTGCAAGTTCAATCCCTAAAACAAAAAGCAAGATCTTTTTTCCCCTAAATAATGTGCTCCCCGGCTTCACCTCTCATCCTGAGAAACATGAAAGAGAAAGTAAAAGAGGTGACCCAAATCACAGAGTGCCTTTGATAGGAGAAATTCAGCTGTTTTGAACACTTACAATCAAAGGAAGTGGTTTCCCTAATTACATGAACTATGTGAAATCTCTCAGAATAGCTCTTCCACCCCAGGATTCCTTGCACTTTAGAAGTTTGCATAAAAGCTCACACGGAGAATCGGATGCAAAGTGTTTGATTTGGATTTTATTAGGCAGAAGAGTGCCCACATCCATCCTGCAGTTTGCCAGCTGCTCAGGTTAGGACCACTCTACCTGGTTTTGATGTCAAAATCTTTCAGACCTGCAACATTAACGTCTTTGTTCCATCCTTTTCTTGCAAGAAGCACCACATTTTTAGGGTTAGTAGCTATGAAAATATCTGGAAGATCAGTCTTCCAAATTTCTCTCTCAATCTAAAAGGATCGATGACTATGTTTGTCGCCTCTGCATGGGGAGATGTGACTCCCTCTGTTGCTGGAGAGTGTTGAAGTGTTAGATTTATTGAGTTTTTTATTCTATTTCCTTTTTAAAAAACATGTTAAATATGATAATGATTTACCATAAAACGCATATGCAAAACTTCACATTTACTATCAGAATCTAGACTTGGAATGTGCCAAAACACTTGGCCTAAAGAATATTAGTGGTTATGACTGTGTTGAATCTTCGGTACTGTGTAGCACCCAGTATACTGAGGGATATGGTGTGGTGTGGTACAGGTGTGTGAACCTGAGAACTATAAATACCCTAAGTTCTCTGATTTGGAGGCAGACATTATTATGAAGGCAGAATAAGACAGAAGCATCCATTTTAATTAAGATGTCAGCCTGAGAAGATCATTTTCTGGATGAGTAATTTTATGTGTAAGGGAAATTGTATAGTAATCATATACGAGTAAAAAAAGTATGTGTGGTTTTGTCTGGTTTCCTTTTATTTTGTTCTTTTCTTTCTCTCTTTTTCCCCTCCCTTCTTCCCTTTGAGTAGGTATGTTGCTATTCCTGTATTTTATGAAATAGTCTGTTGAAAATCTATCCTAACAAAGAAATGGGAATCATGAGCAGAAACAAAAGGACATTTTATCTTATTTGTATAGTGTTTAAAGTACTGACTTGGGTTGTAAAATTTCCTAATATTCAGACTACTGGCTCTCATACAGCAGGATTTAAGTAAAAGAAAAGTTCTCTTCAACCAGCCAGCCTACAAAAATCTATTTACACATTTACTTAGCAATTTTTTTCCTAATTTCAGTCCTCATTTGTTCCAGGTAAGTGGTTTATCTGAAAAGACACATAGATTAATACATATTTATAAACTTAAAAGGAACATTTAAATCTGAAAGTGTCCATGATTATGGAATATACACACTTTCTTTTTTGTGTGTTTCGAACACCAAACTTTGAATCAAGATTTGGCTATTTAGTGCAGTGACAGCAAAAAATACAGTACAGGAAAGATTTGAAAGATAATAAAGAATTGGTACTGTGGGGAGTGTTTTGTTTAACCAGTAGGTTTGCACAAAATTCTGCAAAGGTTATTACCTTAGAAATCTAATAAAATACTCAAATAGAATTTTTAATAGCTCTTTTAGTCCAACACCCCAAGCCCTCATCTTAACAATCAGTCATTTAAAGGTTAGAGGGCTTGCGTTGGGTAGCAGTTGGTTCCGTTTAAGTCTCCAGATCTTTGGTTTGCCAGTTCGCAGCACTTACATACACACTGTGAGGTTACCATGTGTCTGTTGTTATTTACGTTTTTGTTTTTTTTTTTAAGTTTTTATTCATTAGCCCAGCCAGTGGTATGATGGTAAAGGCTGGTGGATCCCACATATCTGACAGAATTGTTCGAGTCACGGACTCAGCAGCTTCAAAACATGCTAAATGCATGTGCATGCATGCTCAAAATCCTGAGAATGGAGGTGAGGGGCTTCCAGTGTGGTCATCCCTCCTTGGGGGTGGAGATGCTTTCTCACTTTTCCTTCCTCTCTGTCCTCTCCCTGGTGAACGCAAGGATCCTATGGAATTTTTTTTCCCAAGTTTTAATTTATCCCATTACTGAAAGAGAAATCGTACCTTTCCCAGTCCACCCCCAGCTACAACTAGCCTGGACACGGGCACACGTGAACCTGGCATACCCAAGGATGTCTCCAGACATGAACTGGCAACTTCCAGTGGGAGTCTGCCTTGCGTTATGTCACATTTTACCACTATGCCAGTGCCCAGCCCCCATGTCTGTTATTTTGATAAATAACACCCAACTGCCTCCCCTATGCATGTTACAAGAGAGAAGACTAAATAGTCCTAAATGATAGGTATCTGAAAATACTTTAATATTAGCAGAAAAGGTCATTTCATTTTCCTTCTTCATCTGTTTTTTTTAGCAGCTAGAGCCATAGTACCACATAACTCAATATTCAGCTTTTCATTCTTATCAAAAAGACATCTTAAATACTGGACTGAGAATTACGTGTTTGTTGTTAAAATCTCAGGCTCTCTGGAAAATGGGCTCTGTAGTCCCTCCCATTCTGAAGTTTTACTTAATGGCTGGTCTAAGTAACTTCTGTTAAGGCACTGTCCTTGCATTATCCTCAGATAATAATAAATAATACTGATAGTGCTTCAGCCTTTATAAAGCACCATTACTTATTTCCATTACAAATGATTTTTTTTTTTGGTACCATTTAGGCTCTTTGTGATTTCTAGATTCAAACTGGAAAAACCAGAGCTTAATCTTAGGTTTTCTCACTCCAGAGTCCTCAGAGCTTTTTAATCTTGATAGACTCACAGCTTTGGAAAAGACCTACATTGGTTATGTATCTGAGGCCTGCATGTCCTCTGGTACATTCCTGCCACAAATGGGCATTTAGCTTCTATTCGAGTTCTGGATACTAATGATGGAGCACTCACCAACCTCCTGGAACAGTCCATTTTATCTTTGGAGAACTGTGTCTGTTTAGAAGTGCTCGTCTGAGTTATTTAGAGACTATGTGCTATCTAACAGCACTTGTTTAGAACAAGGATAAAAAAATCAATGTATTGGGAACCAGCAGTTAGTGTAATGGCTATGTCGCTGGACTCGCACATAGTCGACCGCGGTTCGTGTCCCGGACCCGGTGGCTTAAAACTCACGGCGGGCGCGTGTGCGTGCATGCCCAAGATCCCGAGAGGAGAATGGAGGAGAAGGGATTGCGGCGTGACCAGACCCCCTTGGGGGTGATTTCTCGCTTTCTGTCTCTATGTCTCTCTCTGTCTGTCTGGCGAGCGCACGCGCCCTACAGTGAAAATCTCTCCAAAAAAAAAAGAAAAGAAAAAAAAAGAATCAATGTATTGATAATACTGTAATGGGATTTTAACAGACAATAAAATTACACTCTTCAAAAAACTCTTATAAAAAGACATTTATTAAGTGCCTATGTGTCTCTTAATTTTTCTCTTATTTATAAAAATATAAATAAAATAACTCCATTTATTTTAGCTTTTTAGTTTTCTGTGAATTTTTGATTTTTTTCTTGATTTTTTTTAATCTCTTCTAAGAATTAAAAATGACCAATGCTCTCTTAGATATTTACCCAAAGGATAGAAAAACCCTCAGTCCGAAAAACACTTGCACATTCATGTTTATTAGAGCATTATTTACAATTGCTAGGACATGAAATCAACCCAAATGTCCAAAAGCAGAGAAGTGGATTGAAAAATGTGGCATATGTACTCTATGGAATACTACTCAGCCATAAAAAACAATGAGACCCTGACATTTGATACAAAGTGGATGAATATGGAAGACTTAAGGCTAAGTGAAGCAAACCAAAGTATGACAGACTTTATATGTCCCTGCTTAGCATATACTGATTGTCTGCACTCTGTAGCAGAAACTGAAAGGTTTGATCTCCCAAATGCACACCTGTGATAAGGCGATAACTACTCACATCATAGTTAATCTCCGGAGAAGCAAAGATAAAGAGAAAAACCACAGAGAAAAATGGTAAATTAACTAAACATGCATGCGTGCACACACACATACAATGCATGTAACACTAGTGAATTCTGAATAAAATTGGTGGACTGTATTGTCAACTTCCATTGGGGGAAACTAAGTGAAAAGTACTCTATATGGGGTGTCTCTGTATTAGTTCTTACAACTGCACATGAATCTACAGTTAGCTCAAAAGTTTAAAAATTAGATCATTATGTTTTATTATCTAAATATATTAAATAATATAAATGCATGAATTGTATAAACATATAATAAAATGAACAATATAAATAATGCAAATATAAATATATATAACCTTCCAACTTGAAATTTTTTCTTTAGTTGCCAGAGAGTGCATATGCTTGCCAGAGAGAGAGAGAGAGATTGAGACAGGAACAGAGAAAGCCCCCCCTCCCATAGAGTGTGGTCACACTGCAGTTCCTTCTCATCCATCTATCCATTCTGTCAGGATTTGGGGCATACACCAACACCTGGCCTATTTTTTAAGCGCCTGGGGCTGGGACTCAATCCTTAATTGGCTATGTGATATTTGGTTGTCTTAACCCTTAGGCTGTGGGGTTGACCCACAACTTCGTATAGTGAGGTACTTTTTTCATGTGACTAAATGGAGAGCTGCTTCGTTCCTTTTTTTTAGGAGAGATTTTTGCTATAGGCTATGTGTAGTTGCCGGAGAGACAGAGACAGAGAGGCAGAAAGTGAGAAATCACCCCCCAAGGGGATGGATATGCTGCAATCCCTTCACCTCCATTCTCCTCTTGGGATCTCAGGCATGCACACACACACACATGCCAGGCCTGAGTTTTAAGTCACCAGGTCTGGGACTCAAACCATGATCCACTGAGGGAGTCCAGCGCTATAACCATTTCAACATCTGCTGGTCCCACTTCATTCCTTATAATAACTTCTGTATTTTGTAGTCAAATCGTGCTTGTTTACTTTACCCTTTTTTTTTATTACACTAAGTCATATGTTCAACTAGTATATAGTAAAAGGTTTTTAGGCATATTTGAAGTTGTAATTAGCAGAAAAAGACTTTAAAGAAGCTATCTTTAACTATATTCAAGAACTTAACGGTAGTGTGGTTAATACAAGAGAACAGAACAGGTGATTAAGAGAAATGGAAGCTAAAATATCTACAACTGCAGAGTGACAGTCTCTGAAATACAAATTTTCTGAACAAGGCTTAACAAAGTAGGGAAAACAAAAGAAGAGGTCAGTGCATATGGAGACAGAATTTATCAAATTGAAGAGTACATGGGAAAATACTGAAAAAATGAGGCTCTCAGTTACATGAGACGATATCAACGTGTACTATTTGTGTAATTGGAATTACAAGAGGAAAGGAGAGGGAAAGAATATTTGGAGAAATGATGACTACAAAGTGTCCTGCTTTGGTGAAGAGATAAACTTGTAGCTCCAACAAGCTCTAAAACCCTAAGCAAAATAAAACAAAGAACAAAATAAAAAATTGCCACACTCAGGCATATCCTAGTTAGTCTGCTAAAAATCAAAGAGAAAAATATCCAAAATGCAGAAAAATGACATATTACAGAAAAAGAACAATACAGATTACTGGTAAGTTCTCATCAGAAACAGTGGAAGCCAGAAGCAATGGAATGACACCCTTAAAGTACTGACAGAATAAAAGAAATGTTAACTTAGAATTCCATATCTTGATAAAATATTCTGTAAAACTAAAGGTGAAACAGTGACATTTTTTGGTAAGTGCAAGCTAAGATCATTTACTGCCAGAAAAACTTTCACTATAAGAAACAGTAAAGTTATGATTAATCTGAAGATAAAATATAAATGATTGCCTTTTTATTACAGTTTATTCAAAATACAACTGTCTGTCTAAAGAAAAAGTTGTAATGTTGTTTCATATGGGTTTTTTAATGTGAGTATTTTGAAATATATAACACAATGAATGGGGATTACTTTTTATGTGTAGCACAAAATTAAATCTAAGAAAACTGTGAGGGAGGTACATATTGAATTCCTAGAGCAACCACACACACGTGCGCAGGCACACAGACACACACACACACACACACACACACACACAAATCCAAAAAATAAATGAACAAAACCCAAAGAGGTGTAGCTAAAAAGCCAGTAGAAGAATGAAAATGAGGGACCAGCACTTGGTGTAATGGCTATGTCGTTGGACTTCCATTTAGTTGACCGCGGTTCGTGTCCCGGCCCCAGAGGTTTAAACTCACACCGGGCGCACGTCCGTACATGCCTGCCCAAGGTCCCGAGAGGAGAATGGAGGAGAAGGGATTGTGGCGTGGCCATCCCCCCTCCGGGGGTGATTTCTCACTTTCTGTCTCTCTGTCTCTCTCTGTCTTTCTGGTGAGTACATGTGTCCTATAACAAAAACCTCTCAAAAATAAAAAAGAAAGAATGAAAATGAAATATTAAATATGTACATGTATACGGATAAAATATATGAAATAATAAATATATGTATACATAAATACATGGTATAAATTGTGTGTGTGAATACACACACACACCTATACATGAAAACAGGGAAGAAAAAACAGAAACAAAAAACAGATGGAACAAATGGGGTAAAAAGATAGTAAACTTAAATACAGCAATATACACAATTATGGTAAGTATAAATGAATTAAGCATTCTAATTAAATGGCAAATCTTGTCAGCCGGGTTAAAAAGGCAAAACCTACTATATGCTAACTGTGAGGGATATATTTTCAGTAAAAGTACACATCTGTTGAAAATACAAAGAAGGAAAAAGATATTTTTATGTCAATAGAAAGTATAATAAAGGTGGTGTGGCTATATTAGTATCAGTCAAAGAATGGAATTCAAAAACCAAGAGTATTACCGGAGATAAAGAGACTGATTACTAATGATAAGTTAATTTTCTTAAAAAGACATAACAACTGTAATTGAGTATGTGTCTAATAACAGAGCTTCAACATATGTAAAACAAAACTGACAGAACTAAAGAAACAGCAAAATCCATAATTATATTTGTAAATTTAAAATCTACCTCTAAGCAACTGAGAACGCTCTATTTAACAGTTATAAAATATTAACATAGTTTCTTTTCAGGTATACACAAAACATTCTCCTTGAGAGATCATATGTATGCTTGGCCATAAAATAAGTTTTAATAATTTTCCATCTTTTTTTTTTTTTTTGCTTTGGCCAAGGACACATCACTCACCAGAGAGAGAGAGTGAGAATGAGGGGGAGAGAGAGCACCTCCCGTGGGGAATGGTCATGCTACAATCCCTTCTCCAGTTCTCCAGCCTTTCTGGATTTGGGATATGCGCACATTTGTGCCCAGTTTCTCAAGCCACCTGGTCTGGTGCTTGAATTACACAGTTGATCACGTAGGATCCAGTCCTGTAACCACCAGGCCACAGGGTGGCCCAATAATTTTCAGTCGTATAAAGGGCATCCACCTATCAAAAAGACCTACAGCTAACTTCTTAACAATGAAATAGTGAACGTTTTTCTGCTTAAGACCAGGGGTAAGACAAGAATGTCTGCTCTCCCCATTGTTGTGCTGGAGGTCCTAGTCAGTGCAGCACGATGAGAGAAAAGCAAAAGACATAAAGATTGGAGAAGAAAGGGTAAAATTGTCTTTCTTGCAAATAATTGTTTACTTAGAAAATCTTAAGAAATCTACAGAATAAATACTGGAACTAATCAATTCAACAAAGTTACATAAAACAAGTTGGTTATATACACTAGCTGCAAACAATTTTTTAAAAAAAACGAAGTTTAGAAAACATTTTTATTTACAGAAACATTGGACCAAAAATATGTAGAAATAAATTTAGCAAAAGATAAGAAAAGCTTTTATGGTGAAAGCTATAAAACATTGTTGAGAGAAATTTTAGAGGACCTAAATACACAGAAATATACCTTGTCCATGGAATATCAGACTCATATCCCCCCAAAAAATGATTTGTAGGAGAACAAAGTTGGAGGATTCACACCTCCTGACTTTAGGACTTACTACAAAGCTCCAGTAATCAAGACAGTTCTATATTACATAAAGACAAAAAGAGTGTAGGTCAATAAAACAGAATTTCATATTTAATTTTACATATACTATGATCCATTGAAGTTTTAAAAATGTGCCAATGCAGAAAAGAAAATGTTTTTAATGAATAGTTCTGAAACAGTAGGATATACATATTAAAACCTACTTCACATCAAATATAAAAATTAATTCAAAACTCATAATAAACCAAATATAAAAGCTAAAACCACAATATGAAAACAAGGAATATTTTTAAAAGATTATTTATTTATTTATTTGCTATTATTTTTTTCACATGAGTTTTTGTCAGAGAGAGAGAGAGAGAGAGAGAGAGAGAGAGAGAGAAAACCTCCAGGTCTGGAACTCAAACCACGGTAGGCCATGTGGGAATTCTAGCACCTTAACCACCACGCCACCTGTTGGCCCCCAAAACAAGGAAAATTTTACAACCATTGGTAGCCAGATAGTTCTTAGACAAACCAGAAGTACTAAAAATTAAAATAAAGATGGATAATCAAAACTTCATCAGATTTAAACCTTCTGCTTTTGAAAATAAATAGTTTAAAAAAATAAAAGAAGTGGGGCCATCTAGTGACAAGTGCTCATACAATGCTCTGAAATGATAGACCCACATGAGAAGACCTTGCCCTGCATGCTGGGCTCATATGCAGGTGCCCTTGATCTGGGCAGGCAGAGACCAGGAGAGGATGGTGGTGTGAAGACCTTGTTGGGGAAGCCTGTCTTTCTCTGTTTCTCTTCCTCTATCTCTCATGAAACAAACAAACAAACAAACAAACAAACTTTAAAATAAAGAAGTAATTTAAAGACTGGATAAAATATTTATAATAGAGTCATCTTTCAAAGGACTTGGATATTTAGGAATTCCTATAATCCCAATATTAAAAAGACCAAAAATCTGTTTTAAAAATAGGTAGGAGGGGAGCTGGCAGGTGGTGTGGTGGTTAAGGGCGCTGGACTCCCATATGGCCGACCACGGTTCACGTCCTGGACCTGGTGGCTTGCTTTCTCACTTTCTCTCCCCTCTTTCACTCTGTCCCTCTTTGGTCAAATTAAAATAAACAAATAAATGGATAAATAAAGTTAAATAAAATAATTCTTAAAAAATAGGTAGTAGGCTGGCAGGTGGCATGGTGGTTAAGATTGCTGGACTCCCACATGACTGACTGTGGTTTGAGTCCTGGACCTGGCAGCTTGCTTTCTCACTTTTTCTCTCGCTCTTACTTTCTCTCTCTCTGTCCCTCTTTGGTCAAATTAAAATAAACAAATAAATGGATAAATAAAGTTGAAAACAATAATTAAAATAAAAAGTTAGATTTGGGGACCAGCAGATGGTGTTATGATTACATCACTGGACTCACACGTTGTCCACTGCGGTTCAAGTCCTAGACACAGTAGCTTAACACTCACACTGGGCATGTGTGTGTGCATGCCCAAAATCCTGAGAGGAGAATGGAGAAGGGATTGTGGCATGGCTTTCCCCCCAGGGGGTGATTTCTTGCTTTCTGGCTCTGTCTCTCCAGTGAGCACTCATGCCCTGTAGTAAAAATCTCTAAAATGTAAAAAGAAAAAAGCAAGTAGATTTGAACAGTCGTCTGACAAAAGAAAACCTATGAATAATCAATAAGCATGTGTTGGGAACCAGCAGGTGGCATGGTGGCTAAGGCACTGGACACTCCCACAAGGCTGACTATGGTTCAAGTCCTGGGCCTGGTGGCTTGCTTTCTCACTTTCTCTCTATCTCTCTTTCTCTGTCTTCCTCTAGTCAAATTAAAATAAATGAATGAATAAATAAATAATTAAAAGAAACAGAATTATTAAAAAAAAAAGCATGTGTTAAAGTGACCAGAGGTGTTGGTAGTTAAGGAAATGCAAGTGAAAAATCAGTGATATCCATTTTACACTCACTAGAGTGGCTAAAATGAAAAACATCAACAACAGCAAACTTTGGTGAGAATGTGGATCAACATGTGCTTGCATCCTGTTTGGCAGGACGTAAAATGCTCTGACCGCTTTCGGTGCTTTGTGGCTGTTTCTTCAAAAATTAAGCACCTACCAGCAATTTAACTAAATGGGGGTTTACACAAGTGGAATGAAGACGTGAAAAAAAGACTAGTACAAGAATATTTATAGCAGCTTTATCATAATTGCCAGAATTTAGAAACAACTCAAATATTCATTAACAGGAAAATGCTGATAAAATAGAATACTTATTAGCAATAAAGGGAACTGATATATGCAACCACATAGATGAATATCAAAAACAAAATGTTGAGCAAAAAAGCTGGACAAAAAAAGACTAGATACAGCATTGTTCTATTCATATGAATCCCAAGAGAAGGCAGAACTTATCTAATGTACAGTTGGTCCAGCCTAGCCATGCAGTTGGTGACAAACCAAATGTGGTACAAGAAGCCATGTGACCAAATGTGGTTCAGATCCTTGGGTAGGTTTGAAAACGTTCTGGGCAAATGCTCACACACTCAAAATCCTCAGGAGGGCTGGAGAAAGCAGAGAGCAGCAGGACAAGACCCTGTTAAGGGTGCTTTTCTCTCTTTCTCTCTGTCATGTGTACATGTGTATAAAAGTGTTCTCTAACATGGATAAAATAAGCTTTAAAAATTGAAAAGTGCGATTAAATAGTGTTCAGTATATTCAGTTATGCAATCATCATCACAATCACTTTTAGAATATTGTTATCACCAAAAAAGAATCCTATACCTACTAGCAATAATTACCCACTTACCAAGTCAGCCACCAAGATAGGGCTTTTTGTGCCTGTCTTTTTTTTTTTTTTTGCCATAAGGTGCATGTGCTTACCAGAGAGAGACAGAGAGAGGGAAAGTGATATATCACCCCCCAGGGGATATGGCCATGCCACAGTCCCTTCTCCTCCATTCTTCTCTCTAGATCTTGGGCATGCATGCACACGTACCCGGCATGATTTTCAAGTCACCAGATCGGGGACTTAAACCATGATCAGCCTTGTGGGAGTCTAGCACTTAACCACCCCATTACCTGTTGGCCCCTGTGTCTGCCTTCTTTTACTTGCATGTTTTCAAGATTTACCCATGTTTAGCACGTATCTACTTCATTCCTTTTTTATTGCCAAATAATAGCCCACCGTATGGATACCTTATTTATCCATTTATCAGCTGGTGGACATTTGGATTGCTTTTGATTGTTGATCATAAAAAATAATGTTGTTATGAATATCTATGTACGAGATTTGTATAGATATATATTTTCAGTTCAGTTGCTGGGTTACATAGTGACACTGTGTTTGAGTAGCTGTCAGAATATTTTCCAAAGTAGTTGTGCCATTTTACATTCTTACTGGAAGGTGTGAGGGTTCCAATTTCTTCACCCTCCACTGACACTCATTATTTTCTTTTTTGTTGTAATCATCTTAGTGTGTATAAAGTAGCATCTCATTGTGGTTTTTATTTGCATTTTCTTAATGATTAATAATGTTGAGCATATTTTCGTGTGCTTATTGGCCATATGTCTTTTTTGGAAAACCATCTATTGAAACTCTTTGCCTGTTTTTAATTGGGCTATTTATCTTTTTATTACTGAGTTGTGAGAGTTTTAATTTATTGTAGATTACAAGTCCCTCATCTAATATGTGATTTATGAACATTTACCATTCCATTCTGTGGGTTGTCTTTTCACTTTATGATGTCTATAACATTTTTTATTTTGGTGAAGTTCAATTTTTTTCTTTTTGTATGTGTACTTTTGATGTTATATCTAAGAAGGCTTGCCTAACCTAAGGTCATTAAAATTTACCTCTGTATTTTCTTCAAAGACTTGTATAGTTTTAGCTCACACATTTATGTCTGTGATTCATTTGGGTTATATTTTTTTGTATGGTTGGAGGAAGGTTTGACTTCTTTTTTATTGTATGCAGGTAATAACATCTTATATCTATAGCCACATAGAATGAAGCCAGCAGCCTCTTCCACAGCACACACTGTTTTTCATTTTGACTCAAAACTATACTGCCAGACTTCATGAAGAATTATCTTAACTTTTCTTAAAATATGACCTTGATCAAGAAGCATTATTCCTAATTGGCCTTACAAAAAGACTCCGAGTTTTATTTTTATTTATTAACATGGCTTTCCTGATGATAATATTGAAAGCTGAAAGGAATTGCTATTTATTGCCATTAAATAAATGATTTTACAACTTCTTATGCCTCCTCTCAGCCATCTGCCCCCTCAGTATTCTCTCTCAACACATACATATACTGTGGTTTTTACCTTTCTGGTTTTTGTCTGCTAATGTCACATAATACTTAATGGGTTTGATAAATATAACTTTAAGTGGGCATGTTGGCCTCTCTACTAAATACATACATGCACACACAAATTAACTGACTTTGTATTCTCCCTGGCTTCTGGGTTGTAAAACCTTCTATTTACTGGTAAAATTGTATGCTGTGAGAGCAGGCTGTTTAGTGGCCTTCAGTCAGGTTTAACTCCACTTTTCCCTTTATTTCACTGTTCTAAACCAAGTTGGGGTTTACTACGTCCTGTACTACGTCCTGATATCGATCGGATGGGTGGTATGAGTAGTTGGACGCTGGTTGCGCTTTCCCCCAGGGAAGTTAACAAGCTCAGTCTCTGAGGAATAAAGCAAACATTATTTATTTTCCTGCACCTCACCGGTCACCCCAGGACATCTTTTCTATCCTTGCAATGGTACTTGAAAGCTGTGTGCAGATTGTTAAACAGGAAATATATGGAACTGGCTACTTGATCTCTGTGGAATGTCCCATCTTGAATTTCATGGTTTGCCAAACTCCACTGAGTGGTTGGCTTCCTTGACTGTGTAGCTCTGGGTTATAAGACTCATGTTTGATGATGAAGTTAAACCTAGGTAATTTCTGTGGTTCTATTAATGTGGCTGCTTTTATTCTGTCTCCTTGTCTTTCCTGCTCTTCTAGAAGAGGAAAGAATTTATGGAGGCCTGGTCAAAAGCTAATTCTGTAAAGCTGACAAAGAAAATATAATACATAGTCATAGAAGGAATCCTGAGTGCCAGACATCTATTGGAGATATATAGAATTGGTCACAGTTTAGGAGAGGCATAAATATTTATAAAAATAATGCAAAATAATTTGTAAAAATATTTATAGCTTAATATACACCAGACAGTTTTCTTGGTACTTATTTATATGCATGAACTCATTTATTGCTCAACAATATTGAATTGTTTTCTTTTGGTGCTTCTCATTTTACAAAGTGTCTTAACATTTATTTGATTTATTAAAAACCTGTGAATATGAGATCAGAGGGGACAAGGGAGACATAATGACGAAATGCAGTGTGGTCCCCTGAATTGGATCCTTGAAAGCGGTCATTGGTAGAGAAGCTGGGTCCTTTTGGCTGGAACCGCCATCTTCCAGTAATTAACCAAAATGATGAACACAAAAAAGAGGAGAGGCACCCGACATATGTTCTCTAAGCCTTTTAGAAAACATGGAGTGGTTCCTCTGGCAACATAAATGCGAATCTACAAGAAAGGTGATATTGTAGACATCAAGGGAATGGGTACTGTTCAAAAAGGAATGCCCCACGAATGTTACCATGTCAAAACTAGAAGAGTCTACAATGTTACCCAGTGTGCTGTTGGCATTGTTGTGAACACACAAGTTAAGGGCAAGATTCTTGCCAAGAGAATTAATGTGCGTATTGAGCATATTAAGCATTTTAAGAGCAGAGATAGCTTCCTAAAACGTGTAAAGGAAAATGACCAGAAAAAGAAAGAAGCCAAAGAGAAAGGTACTTGGGTTCAACTGAAGCGCCAGCCTGCTCCACCCAGAGAAGCACACTCTGTGAGAACCCATGGAAAGGAGCCTGAGCTACTGGAACCTATTCCCTATGAATTCATGGCATGATGGGTGTTAAAAATAAACTAATCTGTGGTAAAAAAAAAAAAAAAAATAAGAAGCTGGTGAAACACAAAGCCTGGAGTTTAATTAATATTTATATACTATGATAACAAGATTTTAACAATGTAAGGAGGCTGAGGAAATCTATTATTTTTTTCCTTTGATCTAGAATTATTCTAAAATAAAAAGGTTTTTTGTTTTTTGTTTTTTGTTTAAATAAACCTTATCATCCAGTCAAAACAAGTTTTTACTATCGTTTGACAGAAGTGCCTTGTTAGATAGCATGTAGAAGGGTCCTGAAAAGCCAGGCCTTGAACCCTAGTCTTTACTTCCCAACTTCAGGACCTGCCATTCAGTATTGCCTTAGGAAAAATGCATTCTTTTTCTTTTCTTTTTTTAAGGGAGGGATTTTTGCGATAGGGTACATATGCTCAGGGGAGAGACAGAAAATGAGAAATCACCCCCCAAATGGGATGACCACTCCTCAGTCCCTTCTCCTCCGGGATTTTGGGCCCTCAGGCACAAACTCCCAGCAAGAGTTTAAGTCACCGGGTCTGGCACTCAAACTGTGGTAGGCTCTGTGGGAGTCCAGTGATATAATTATTACACCATCTGCTGGTCCCAAGAATACATTATTTTCTATGCACAAGATTGCCTCACAGCTTCCCAACAGCCTCTTGAGGTTTGAGAGATTTTACCTGCATTTTACAGATAAGAGATCATAATGATCCGTGTTTAATATTGAGAAATAACTGAAAAAAATATGTTTCCTATTGATTTCAAGTCAGTAGTCATTCCATGTTTGAATGGGGACGACAGTACATGTTTTGGGCCTCATTCAGTTAAACCAATACAACAGAAACCTCATTTAGGAAGCATATAGAGGAGAAATGTATAACAGCCAAGGGCCAAAAATGGTTATTTTGTCAAATGAATGATAATGTAGTGTAGTCTTCTGTGACCTCTGACACAGAAATCTTGAGAATGAACAGAAAATAGAAACACAAGAACTGCCCCCATAAAATTCAAATTCTGCCAATGTCGTAATTGTGAGGGTAACGATGGTAAACTGGCTTCCTTACCCTGTTAAGTGGAAAAGTAATGTTTAATTTCTTTCAGGTTAGCAAATTGTTATTAAAGTAGCAGAGTGACTTTAAGAGATTGATCTAGAAGTTTGTAGAACCAGGCTGCTACGGCTTGAATGTCTCCTCCAAAACTCATGTTGAAACTTAATTGACATTTTGATGGTTTTAAGAGGTGATTAGGTCACAAGGACTCTGCCCTCATAAATAGATGAGTGTGATTCTCTTTGGAACAGGTTAGTTATTGCAGGAGCTTGGCCCCCCTTTACTCTGACATTTGTGTTTGCTTGCCCTTCTGTTTTCTGCCTTCTGCTTTCTGTTATGGCATGATGCAATAAGAAGGCCTCCTCGTAGTCACCCTCTTGATCTTCCTACCTTTCAGAATCTTAAGCCAAATAAACCTGCTTTGTTTATATATATCTACCCAATGACTTGGATATAATGGTGCATAGATAGTGCCACCACTTGGGAAGCTGGAAGCGATGTGGGAGACACAGGTTTAGATCCTGAGCAAATCTGAACACACTAGGCATGGTCACATGCCCCTTTAATCCTGGCTGTTTGGGAGGCTGGAGCAGGAGGATCACAGTACAACGAAACCTTGTCAAAATCTGTCTCTTTTCTTTTCTTTTGGAGAGGTTTTTTGCTATAGGGCGCGTGCGCTCGCCAGACAGACAGAGAGAGACATAGAGACAGAAAGCGAGAAATCACCCCCCAGAGGGGATGGTCACACCGCAATCCCTTCTCCTCCTTTCTCCTCTCGGGATCTTGGGCATGCACGCATAAGTGCCCGGCGTGAGTTTTAAGCCACCGGATCCGGGATGCGAACCGCGGTCAACTACGTGGGAGTTCAGCGACATAGCCATTACGCTAACTGCTGGTTCCCAAAATCTGTCTCTTTTCTTCTCTCTCTCCCTGTTTCTCACTCAGAAAGGAAAGTAAGTGGACAAATACATTACATAGTCCGCAGTCTTCTGTTATATCAACACAGAATGGACTAAGACAGACTTAACTGGTTATCTTGGTATGTTTTGGTTTTTGAATTTAGAGATTTTTTTTGACCAGTTGTGGTGTTACCTGAGTATTCAGGATGACAGGTCTCCTAATTATTTTCCCAATGCTGTGTTCTCTACATTCTCTTTGGTTTGTAGTCAGTGATCTGCACTCATTTGGGTTGGCCTCTTCTATCCAAGTTTCGTTGTGCTGTTATTGTCTGTCTGACTCTCTTTTCTAGCAATGTATAATTCTGGCTAATCTGTGAATTTTAATTCAGCATATACTTCTCTTTGTTTAGGTTTTTGCCACAGGGTGCATGTGCTCACCAGAGAGACAGAGAAAGAGAGAGAGGGAAAGTGAGAAATCACCTGCCAGAGGGCACAGCCACACTGCAATCCCTTCTCCTCATTCTCCCCTTAGGATTTTGGGCATGCACACACCTGCACCTAGCATGGTTTTCAAGCCACCAGGTCCAGAACTCGAACCATGGTCAGCCATGTGGGAGAGAATCCAGTGCCTTAATCACCACACCACCTGCTGGTCCCCTCTGCATATCTTTTAAAAGTTTTCTTTCCTTCCTCTAAATGCAATTTCTGGCAGCTAACGTTTATTGAGGAAAACCATATGCCCAGCATTTACTTTGCATGTGAGTTTGGTCCTTACAATTGTTTCATGCTGATTTTGGTTTTCTTACTTTTACATATGAAGAATGAGCTTAGTAACATTGAGAACTTGCAAGGCCTCACAGCTCAACCATGACAGAGCTGAATTTCAGCTGCAGGGTTTCTGATTCCAAAGTAACCTGGCTTCTCCAGTTAAGAGGCCACAGAACCACACTTTGGGTGGGTCTAAATCTTGGCTGCATGCTTGACTCACCTGGGGAGCTGCTGCCAGGCTTCTAGCTGCCTCACGCTATATGAATAAGTCATATTTAAATCAGACGTTAAAGTGGGAGAGACGGTAGATATTCAGTCTTTCCTTTTTACTTCCACATTTTGACATTTTATCAGTTACTAAGCTGAAGTCCCAAATCATCTAGTCATTAGGTGTTAGAACCAAGACTAGAATGTAGGTCTCTTGATTCTGTTCTAGAGTTCTTTTCATACTCAGATCAAATAAGCTAGAACATTCACTGTGTATGAAGTCCTAGACTCTGTACAGTCAGCGGCAAGTTTATTTATTCATATGGAATGTTACGTGTACACATATGTAATGGGCATGCACATCTGTGTGATTTTAAAGATTGATTTTCATATTTTATTTATATTCATAGGCTTTGCAGCTAGATGATCTAGTTTGAATTTTGGCTCTACTTTTTACTACTTCTTAGCTGTCTGATCATGGGACAAGTTCCTTAACCTCTCTCTCTGCCCCTTAGTTTCTTAGAGGTAAGCTAGGGTAATAGTGGTACTTAAGTCACAGAGTAAATGAGTTAATGTATGTGGGCAAGGCTGATACATAGGAAGTGCTCCATAGGTGTTAGTTATTGTAATGTGTGAGTGAGCCTGTGTGCAGCATATAAATCCTTTTTTTTTTTTTCATAGGAGAGATTTTTACTTTTGGGCGCATGTGCTCACTGGAGTTGCAGAGAGAGACAGAGAGATACCTCCAGGGGAGATGGCCACACTGCAGTCCCTTCTTCTCTATTCTCCTCTCAGGATTTTCAGCACACACAAACACATACATGCCCAGTGTGAGTTTTAAGCTGCTGGGTCTGGAACTCGAACTGTGGTTGACTACGTGGAAGTTCACAATGAAACCATTATGCCATCTGCTGGTCCTCTCACTTTATAGCTTCTGAAACTCAGTAATTATTACCTTCGCTGATTGCAAAGGAATTATAATAATGAAACAACTTACGCAGTATGGCTCATCTGTATCAGATCTTATATACCTTTTTGTAAGCTATTAATGGGGTCTGTATGCTCATACTTCTTAGTGTTTTATTTCCTGGAAGACATGCTGATAGTCTAATTTTTTTCTTCCTCCTGGACTCACTGTTAGACTATTAGATTTCAGCTCAGTTAACAATGACTTCATGTATACTTTGTGAATAAATGTCTCAGGCTCTCATTATGTGGCTTTGATGCAGGTTAGTTTATTGTATAAGTGATTCCCAGATGTATTTGCTTATATATCTCTTGAGGATCATATGCAGTCAATAAGCAGCAGAATGCAGGAAATCTTTAATTATTTTCACTGAGACTTTTAGGAATAATTATAGTCTATTTTATGGGAAGAGATCCACCAGAGAATTAAAATGGACACTGTGGCCCGTCTCTGTTCTCTCCGAGGTTCTAAGCTTTATCGCAGGAAGAAAATAGCATCTGTTATACAAACACTGATTCAAACAGTAGGCGTGGAAGAATGGGCTAGTTACAGCGTGATTAACCATCATTTATCAGATTGTTCTGAAGAGGCTCTTTCTTTTTGATCTTAATGCTCAGAGGTAGTAAGGTGTTAAGTGGAGTCACAGATTAAGGACACCATTTAATCTCTAACCAAAGAGAAAAATCAGAATTTGAGATGGGGTGGTTTTGAAAATGAGGATATAAAAATCTGAGCTGAAATAGATATAGTAAGCAAGATCAAGGCTCCCTTGATTGCCAGAAGTTACACAGGTCAAGTCTAGTCATTTGAGACAATGAAATAGGCTATCTTGAAAAGTTTCCTGCTGTCGGAGATATAAGCCTCCCAATGGAAAAGTGAAGTCCCACTCCAGGACACTGGAAACTGCCCAGATAGGTCCCTGGTAAGGTGGCTTCTGCTTTATGTGTTCAGAACTTTCATCTCAAGAGTTCGAGGTGAGGGCTGGCAGGTGGCATGGAGGCTTACCCCACGTGGCTGACCATGGTTTGAGTTTTGGATCTGGCAGCTTGAGAATCACACCAGGGCACATACATGCATGCCCAGAATCCCAAAGGGAGATTGGGGACAGAGGGCCATTCTCCCTTGGGAGTATTTCTCGCTTTCCCTCTCATTGTCTCTCTCTGTCTTTTTCTAGTGAGCACACATACCCTTTAAATAAATGAATGAATAAATAAATAATAAATAAAGAGGTCAAAGTTGAGTGATGGCAAAGATGCTGAATCACACTAACCTGTTTGAGATGGATGAATAAAATCATCTAATTTTAGAATTTTCTATTTGGAGGTAAGTTACACGGGAACCACATTTAGAAAGGGATGCCTTCATGAATATGTATCAGAGCAAGAGGAGTTAGCAATGGGATTTGAATATTTTCTGATACTATGGTAATCTGATTTACCGACCTTTAGCAGGAACAGCCTCACTGGAGGAGTTATTAAGTCTTAGATTTTCTCCCTTTCC
This sequence comes from Tupaia belangeri chinensis, assembly GCF_000334495.1. Lineage (NCBI taxonomy): Eukaryota > Metazoa > Chordata > Mammalia > Scandentia > Tupaiidae > Tupaia > Tupaia belangeri. Next base: position 4,314,588 of record NW_006159807.1, on the reverse strand, counting down.
CCCTGACAGTGTTTTTATCTCTTTAACTTTTTTCTAAGTCTTTTTGGCTGACCATCCTGAACTACCACTAAATACCCGCACATAGACACACACGTACACACTCACACACAATTTTATTAACTCTATTCATACTTCCAATCATGTTATTGCCCTATCCTCAAGCCTGGGATGATTATTCACTTTAGGGTACTTGACATACCTCTGTTCTCACCCGTTTAGGTCAGTCATTTCCTAATTCCCAGCAGTACACCACTGTCCCCCTGATCTTAATCCGTCATTGGGGCTAGAGGTGGTGAGATGGTTATTTCTTAGGCTGTCCCTAAGGGAATTGCTTTATTAGAAGGACAATTGGAACAGCTGACCTCTCCCAACTAATGATAAAGTAGTAATTCTTTTACTTCTCTAGGGTGTGTTAATCCTGACAGATCCCTGACATCTCGTGTTTTTCCCATACTTTTAAGAGCCATTCCCACTGAAATTAGACAAGGAAAGTCAGTGTAGTAAGCCAGCCGGTGGTGTGGTGGTTAAGGCAGCTGCATCCCACATGACCAACTTCGTAGTCTGAGTTCCTGACCTGGCAGCTTAAACAACATGCTGCATGTGTGCGTGCGTGTGTATGTGTGTGTTTGTGTGTGCCCCAAATCCTGAAAGGAGAGTGGAAGAGAAGAGATTGTGGTGTGGCCATCCCCCTGGGGGGGTGCTTTCACAGCCCCCTTCCTAGTCTCTCTCCAGTGAGGATATACACTCTCTAGCAAAATTTTCTTTTTTAAGGTTTTTGCCGAAGGGCACATGAGTTCACCAGAGACAGACAGACGGAGAGAGGGAAAGTGATAAATCACCCCTCCCTCCAGGGGATGGCTATGCCACAGTCCCTTCTCCATTCTCCTCTTGGGCTTTTATGCAGGCACACACAGACCCAGTGTGATTTTCAAGCCGTCAGTTCCTAAACTTGAACTGCAGTCAGCCATGTGGGAATCCAGCACCTTAACCACCATGCTACCTGCGGGCCCCACTCTCTAGTAAAATTTTTTTAAAAAATCACCTTGGCAAATGTTAGTTTCATGCTGCTGTGTGTTAGCAGTCCCATTACCTGCCTCTTTTCTCCTATGTATGCTCCACGCTCCGGCCCAGCTAACTGCCGCTTAGACGCTGCCTCTGTCCCATTTCTCTTGCTCTTCCTCTGCTGGGAATGCAAAACCTCCTTCAGCTGCTAATCAAAACCACATTCATTCTTCATGGTCCAGTCGAAGCTGTCCAGTATCCTCCAGCTTCTCCTGACCTCCACATGGATCCTCCACAGCACTTTGTACTTCTGATGGAGGTGATGTGGCCTCTCCTTATTAGGTATTTCATTAAAATTTTCCCCCAATCCTGTGAAAACCTTTGATAATAGGCATTTATATTTTGATGTGACTTAGAATACCTGTCTCATCCTTGTTTTGTTTTTCACGTGTCAGGAGATATGAGAAGCAAAATCTTAGAATGTCAAGGGGAGGCATGGTTATATTTCATTTTAAAGCTCAGAATATAACCTATATAGGATACTTAAAAGATCAGAATTTAAACTTACTTAGGGAGACTTCAGCAACAGCTATGAGTCTAGCCAAATATAATGGGATTAAGGAGTGAATAGGAAGTGTGGAAGTCAAATTTAGTGTAAAGTATTATATAGTTCGGGAAGTTTTTGTGTTCAGGAAAGTAGTTCAGAAAGGAAGTGAGAGTCAAGAAAAGTTGTTCATTTCTTGGAGAGGTGAAATCCAAGCATGTTCTTAGGCCTACGGGATGGAACCAGAAATATGAAGGATTCCAGAAAGGATACTGATGGAGAGGTGTCCTGAGGGATGAGAAGGATGAAGAAAACAGGTGGGGGAGGGAGGGGGACATTTTTCTTAGAGATGGAAAGAAAGGCAGTAAGTGCGAGGTAGGAGTGCTGAGGGGAATCGTGCCTGTGTCCCCGGTGTAAGGGTATTCATAGTAATCTACTGAGAATGGAAAAGGCAAGAGAACTATGTGACGTACGTGAGAAGGAGCAAGGTTTATTGTACTGATCCACGAAAATCACCTTGTTTATTTCTCAGTGTCATCCATGTTCGTCTTCCCCCCACTGGGTCAAGTGTTTGCTTTCTTGTTCATTACTACCCTCAACACCAAAAAATATTAATACCTGGCACGTAGAGATACTCAGTAAGTATCTGTTGCACGAATATTGAATGGAGAATGAAAGAGGGGGCTAATTGGGGATATTCATAATTACTGCTATCATCCTTTAGCCGTGAATAAATATACAAACCACAAATACACCATGACCGTTCTGTCATTAAAACTTGTCTAAAAGTACTGAAGAACTTATAAGGTAATTATTGGAATGGTGAGGTGGAGGCTAGAGCTTTGGGCAGTAATGTTTGGGGGGTATTTTTTGGCCAAGGAGTGTCCATGTTGTGTAATACTCTCCAGATAGAATCCTGATCACTGATAGCACCACAGATATGGCACTAACTGTTAGCTATCTATCCAGTATATTCTTCTGTCCTCCTTAAGATTCTCGTATTTTTGGGCTAGGAAGTGGTATGATGGTTGAGGTGCTGGACTCCCACATGGCCGACTGTGGTTTTAGTCCCAGTCCTGGCAGCTTGCTCTCTCACTTTCTCTATCTCTCTCTCATGAGTGCACATGCCCTGGAGCAAATTTAAAAATATTAATAATTATACATTTTTAAAAATTAAATAAATAATTTTAAAAATTCTTCTATTGTTAGATGTGCCACTGCACCCAGGCTGTCTTTTCATCAAGCCTTTGGGAAGAAGTGATCTTTTTCTATTAAATATATATTTGCTGTAAGGTGGACTTGTAGTTGGAGACTAGGAAGGAAAATCTTGGAAACTTCAAATCCACTTTATTTTTGAGATAATTATGATTTCAGATTATTGTTATGTATTTGGTAGTTTTCTTGGCAATAAATAAGATGAAAATATCTGGCAGATATCATATACATAGCTTTTGCCTTTAGTTATCATTTGAGTATGTCAACAGAACTCGAAAATAGTAAGATTGTTATAAATTTAGCTGAAGAATCTAGGTTTTCAAGATACTGTCTAATTGGAGACTAAAGATGTTAAAGGACTTTTCAGACTATTTTAAAATTAAATGTGCCTGGATTCTTCCAAATGATTTTGTAGATTTCCATAATAAATGTGGCAAACATTTCTCTTATGGGATGTAAATAATCAAACTCTGTTGCACTGTAGAGTAATATTATAAAGCACTTAGCTAATCAGATTGTGAGAGTCGCTCAAAATTCCTAACCATGTAATTTTTGCATAGAGAGAGAGTGCCTCATGCTGTGCAATTAACTGGTTTTATTAGCTATAAATGTGGTTGTTGCTGGCTGGTCTCGTGGCCTCGTGCCTGTGGAGAATTAGATCTGGGTTCTTGACCTGACCCTGCACAGATGGGTGTTAGGAAGGCATGGCCATCTTTCAGTAGATAGTGCCGGGGGGCTCAGAGGACGTTGATGAGATGTTTGTCACTCCTCTGTAGCTAAAGAGAGCTTTGGAATGTTCTAGTTCTGTTGTAATCTTCACATGTTCTACAAACTGCTGTTCCATTCTGTATTCAAATTAGGTTTGTAAAGTAAACCATGTAGTTTAATGATTTCAAGCAGGGCTTAGAGACCAGACTGCCTGTGTTCAAAACTTGGTTTTTCTGTTGATTGTGCCCTTGGACAAGTTTTTAAATCTCTCCTTGCCTAGGTTTCTTTCTTTATGAAAGTGCAATCATTGTAGATTCTAGTTCATGGTTTGCTGTATTTAAAGATTCCGTCTACATGAAGTGTGTAGCCAGCTCATAGTAGGCACTCAGTGAATGTTAGCTAGTATTATAGAGCAGTCTGCACATTGGAATCTCTTTGAGCAAAGGCAGTTTTTTTTTTTTTTTTTCTTCTTGCTAGAGGGTATATGCACTTGTAGGGGGTGGGGAATGGTGTGAGAAAGCACCTCCGATGGGAGTGGTCATGTCCCAGTCCCTTCTTCTCCATTTCTCCCTTTTTCATATTTTGGGCATGCCCACACATACATACCACACATGCCTGGCATGTTTCTGAAGCCACCAGGTCCAGAACTCAAACCACACAGTTGGCCATGTGGGATCCAGCTGCCTTAACTATCATGCTACCAATTTGTCTGAGCAAGAGTAGTTTTTAATTAAAAAATATTCAGGGGACCAGTAGATGGCATCATGGTTATGTCACTGGACTTCCATGTAGTCAAGCACAATTTGAGTCCTGGACCCAGTGGCTTAAATCTCATGCTGGGTATGTGTGTGTGTGTGTCCAAAATCCCCGAGAGGAGAATGGAGAAGGGATTGCGGCATGGCCATTTCCTCCACCCCTGCCCCAGGGTGATTTCTCACTTTCCTTTTCTCTCTCTCCATCAAGTGTACATGCTCTGTAGTCAAAACAAACAAACAAACAAAAAAATGAGAGAAAATGAGAATTAAAAATACAAGGGCTAGGGGAACTGGATTCAGTTTTTTTTTTTTTTACTGACTAGGCATTAAGAATTATATTATTATTTACCAGGACACTGGCAAGTGAACTTGAGCTAATCAAAGTCAATTTCCTCAAAACTTAAATGTGATAGAATATTGTATTTGTGAGGTCAGGCAACATAACAGTTTTAGAAATGTTAAAGTACTATAGATAAAACCATAAAGGAACATAGCAAGTGGGATGTAATGAGTACCTAAGGCTAGTTAAAACCAGCCACATTTGGAAGTGGAGTCTGTGTACTCTCTGGAAGAGATGAGCATTTGCTCACACTTTACCTGAGGGATAAATAGATTATAAAAGAAGAGGAAAGATGTCAGAAAGGAATTAGAATTCAAACAGTGCATCTGTTGGACTCTAAAGTAGGATTTCTGTCTCCATGTTATAGTTGAGGAGACTGAGTCTCAGGGAGGTCAGATAACTTCCTCCTAGTTCCCTGCCGTGTTAATGGCAGAGCCAGTGCTCACACGGAGGCCCGTCTGACTCCAGCAGGTGTCCTGGGTGTCCTGCCATACCGTGGTTAATTACTTCAGTTAAGTTTACCAAATACTTACTGAGCAGCTACTCTGTGCACAACAGTGTTACTACATAAATGTTTAAACAGAAATGGATAGAAATTCAAAGGATGAGGGAACATGAAAGATAATTTTGTCAAGTCACTTTCCCAGAAGAAAGCGAAGTCCAGTGTGTGCCAGTGACATCAAGGTGGTTCGTTGTTGTTTTTCTAACCCTAACCCTAATCCTAACCCTAACCCAGAGCCATTTGTTTTAAAACTAGAATTAAATTTTCACTCACCTAGTACAGTATTTGATTAAATTATATTGCTCGTCAGGTTTATTTTTTTATAGACACCTAATCTTTCATGAGAGCATACTTGAAGCCATATCCAGAGGCTTTCTTAGGGGAGATTTTCTGTGATTTGAAGCTGTCTCTTGGATCCCTTGTCTTAAACCTTCACTGTTTATTTCATTCACTTTTAACTGACCCCCCCATCCTGCCAGGTTCATCTGCCCTTAGTTGAGTGCATACTTCACTAGAGAGCACTGTGGTCCCGGAGGGGAGCCCAGGCTGCTCTCCAAGTGGCAGTACATGGGTACCCTGCTGCAGCACACCAGGGAAACCATGGAGCATGAGACCTCCAAGCACTGGCGATGTTTAATCAAAATCTTACATGACTCCTCAGTTGTTCAAGAATGAACAGGACTGGTTTATTTTTTTTTTCCTCTTAGCATTTGTAACCACTGTCCTTCCAACAAAAAGTCTTTAGAACATCACACATCATTAGAAATACAGGATGCGTTATAATATGGAGCCTGAATTCAGTTCATGTCATGTACCCTGCTTTATTTCTCTGAATACCTATGGGGCATCATTTCAAAAACCAAAACCCAATAAACAAAAACCTATAGAATTGTGAAGTTTTCTGCTTACCATGTCATGTGATTGTTATTGAATGGGTCTCATTAAACCCATAGTGACTCAAAAAGCATGACCTGTGTATGACACTCTGGTGATTAAATACAAGATTAAATACAAGATTGTTCCGGTGGCACAGCATTTCAAGAATTAGTGGATCTGGATTCCATCTTGCTGGGCATGCCTGAAGGATGCAGTCAGGAAAAGACTATCCAGAAGTTGTGCTCATTTGATTGTCTTGGACAGCAGAACCTAGAAGAGGTGACATGCAGCCTCAGTGAAATTGAAATGGACAACAAGCTGGTGTACATAAGTGTTCAATGTGGCTTCTACTGGGGTTATATAACTGATTGACTATGGTTCTTAGGAAATCTAGCCTACATAACCCTCACCCATGTAGAACAGAATGGATACTGAAGCAGCTTCGTACCCTCTGGCATCTTACTCTTCTCACTCTGCTGTTCAGAGTAAACACTGATTAACATAAACTCTCTGTAAGAATAATTTGGAGACCCTCCATAGCATTATCATCAAATACTACTTGTTCATTCGTCCTGTAAATGTTATTGAGCGCTTCCTGTATGTACCTGAAAGGTATCTGACCTTTCTTCCATCTGTGGTATTGTACTGGACATTTTACCAAAGGAGCAAAGTAGCAAAGGTTTTCTCAGAAAGGGCAGTAGACCCTAGGAGCAGACATGAGAAGAAAGAGGTATGTGATTTTATAAATGCTGGGTCAGATACTGAGTGGTCACCATGTAGAGTCATGTCTCTGGTGTCTTGGACTCTCAGAACCTAAAGCCTCTTGCTATTGAAGTTTCAGAGTAATGACAGGAGAAACTCTCAGGTCAGAAGTTAACATAAAAATAGTTTATAGGTACCTAGAGTAGTCTTGCAAAGGCAAGGAAAACTTACTTCATAATCCTAGGGAAAATCCAAATTTTCATGTAAACAATATTTTTAGTTTTGTAATTATATGTTCTAATCATATATATTACATATAACAGGCCTATATTGCTTTTCTGGTTATAAAAATTATATAAACTTATTGCACAGAATTTTAAAAATTTTTAATATTTTATAATTCTTTATGTTACGTAAAGTTAGCTAAACACAATTAATGTTTTATTTCTTCCTTCTATATCAATAATCTTTCTTCTATATCAATAATTTTTTTAAAGATCATTTATTTCTTCCTAGAGATAGAAAAAGAAAGACAACAGGATCCATAAAAGGTAAAAGATCCATTACAGGATCGTCATGACTCACCCCCAGCTTCAGCTCTCCCACATCATGGGCTTGTGGAAGGCCTTGGGATGTGTACCCGGGACCTTTTCCTATGGGTCCAATTGTGTTACCACTGCACCACCTGGCCCCTATGCAACAATCTTAGCTATCTATAGATTTATGGTTATGTATGTATTTAATTATACTAGATAGTAAATATAAATAAATTTAAAATACATAATATGTAGATATGTAAAGATATAATATATATTATATGTGCCAGAGTGCATGTACACTCACCAGGGTGAGACAGAGATGGGAGGGGAAAGTGAGAAGGCACTCCCCATGGAGAGTGATCACACCTCAATCCTTTCTCCTCCATATCTCTCTCCTTCGGGGATTTGGGCCTGCATGCACATGTGCCCAGTATGTTTTTCAGGCTGCTGGGTCCTGGACTTCAGCCAGATGGCCATCTGGGACTCAGCCACCTTAACCACCATGCCACCAGCTGGCCTCGCAGTTATTATGTTTTAAAAATGTGGGATCATCTCATATATTATTTTTTCTTTTTTTTGGAGAGGTTTTTGCTATAGGGCGAGTGTGCTTGCCAGAAAGACAGAGAGACCGAGAGATAAAAAGCGAGAAATCACCCTCCAGGGGAGATGGCCATGCTGCAATTCCTTCTCCATTCTCCTCTTGGGATCTTGGGCATGCACACACACGCGCCCTGCGTGAGTTTAAGTCACTGGGTCTGGGACTCGAATCGCGGTCGACTACATGAGAGTTCAGCGACATAGCCATTACACTAACTGCTGATCCCAGCTCATATATTCATGAACACTGGGGGAGTTTAGTGACCTTGGGCCATATTGGTGTTTTGGAGACAGAGGTGTCTTTGGAGAGAGCGCTTGACCTTGGATAAACAGTACAATGAGGAGACTGCTTCAATGGAATGATTGGATAAGCCCCCTTTTAAAAAAGCTTACTTTCACAAAAGAGAGGGAAAAGAAGATGGACAAATAACCCCCAAAGAGTCTCACACTGCAGTCCTCCCTCCCGCCTTGTCAGCCAGCCAGGAAAATGGGCACGCACACTCAGTGTGCACAGGTCAGCCAGGGAAGCTAGCACACCAGCAGAGTGGACCCAGGCTGGAGCAGTGTGTTACCACTGAGTCAGCCCCCTCTTGTTTCTCTTACTGCCCTGCTCTGATAGAAACCTAGAATCTTCAAGCTGGTGCGATGCTCAGAGGTCAGTATCGGTGCAGCGAAGTGTTTAAATATCTCATACACCAGAACACACACAGTAGTTGACATTCGTGAGCAGTGGAAGTGTACCTTCTGTCATTCCCAGATTGCAGGCAAAAACATGCCATCCTGCTGATAGGCAACCTTACTGCTTGGTGCAGGGTAATCTCGTCGACAACCAGGGAGAAATGCCTGCTCCCACGGTGTAAACAGCCTGCCAGCCCACGACATGCAGCTTCAGAAACTGTTGCTTTCATTCTATAAGCATCAATAGGTTGCTGTCAGTATCTTTGCTTGCTCTCACAAAAGAAGTGAACTCCATTTTACTTTTAATATATTTATTACATAAATATATAGAGACTGTATCAATGAATTATAAAAGATATAAAAGAAGCTTTAAAGACCTTGAGTGCTAAAGTAGTCCGTGGCAGCTCTCCAAAATGAAACACACACACACACACACACACACACACACACACACACACATACACATTTAAATACAGGATTAGGTTGAAAAGAGTTGAATTGAGGGAAAGGAATCACCCTGAAGAGGGAGACACTAATTAATTCAAAATCTTATAAAACTGTTGGGAGGGACTAAATGGTAGTGCACCTGTAGAGGCTGATCCACATGGAAAGTTCTGGGGTCTTGTCTGGAGACCTCCCTGAGTGCATCAGTGCATGCCAGGGCATGTCTGTGCTGGTGATCCAAACCAGCTGAGGCAAAGGGTGGGCCATAGCATCCTATATATTTACAACTAGAGTTTTATTAATGAATTATTGCTAACAGGTGCCTATGAAAGAAAAATCTCCCACTCTTTCTCTCTCTCTCATTCATGGAATATGTAAGTAAAGGAACTTTTAAAAAGACTGTTAGAAGTACTTTCGGGGGGGACTAGCAGTTAGCGTAATGACTATGTCGCTGGACTCCCACATGGTCAACTGTGGTTTAAGTCCCGAACCCCGTGGCTTAAACTCATGCCGGGTGTGTGTGCATGTGTGCCCAAGATCCTGAGAGGAGAATGGAGGAGAAGGGATTGCAGCGTGGCCATCCCCCCAGGGGTGATTTCTCGTTTTCTATCTCTCTGTTTCTCTCTGTCTTTCTGGCGAGCACATGAGCCCTATAGCAAAAACCCCTCAAAAAAAAAAAAAAAAAAAGAAAGAGAGAGAAAAATTAGT
>NW_006159807.1:4263503-4304691 GCF_000334495.1 Tupaia belangeri chinensis | reverse complement strand
CAGGAAAAGAGCCCCATAACAAAAACCCCCCAAAAAAAAAAAAAAAAAAAGAGAGAGAGAGAGAAGTACTTTAAGGGAAAGGAATTAAGCTATAACGGCAAAAATACACCTCCTCCCCAGGTTTATTAACAAACAGCCCTGTAATTTTCCCTATAAAGAAACAAGGTAAGGAGGGAGGGGAGAAGGCAGATGAGAACTGGCACTAGCTGGAACATAAGAGCGGCCTCATATTTTATTGCCAACACAATGACCTGTGTAGACATTGCTGTACCCTGATAAAGACGTTACCCTTAGATACTTTTATGGCTAGACCTTGGCTATTCAATCTGTGTATCAGATCGGGACCTTTTATTTTGCGAAGAATCTGAGAGCCTGAGTTAAACTTGTTGCAGTGTGTCCCAGTCTTTCCTTGGAGCTGCAAGTCTTAGTCTAGAAAATTACATGTTTATCCCAAGACTGTTTCAACCTTGGGTTATAGAACTTCAGGACGATTATTGAATATATAGGCTCAGATCATCCATTTCTACAAAAGTCTATCAATAGAATAACATTTTTTTTTGAGAGGTTTTTCGCTATAGGACGCATGCGCTCGCCAGACAGACAGAGAGAGACAGAAAGACAGAAAGCAAGAAATCACCCCCCAGGGGGGATGGTCACGCCGCAATCCCTTCTCCTCCATTCTCCTCTCGGGATCTTGGGCACGCACGCACACGTGCCTGGCGCGAGTTTTAAGCCACCGGGTCCGGAACGTGAACCGCGGTCAACTACGTGGAAGTCCAGCGACATAGCCATTACGCTAACTGCTGGTTCCCTAGAATAAAATTTTTTATATTTATTTTATTTTATTTTTCTATTGTCAGAGTAGGCATGTGCTCACCAAAGAGTGAGCAAGCATACCCCAGGGGGCGTGGTGTTTTCACAGTCCTTTTTCCTACATTTCTCTGTCTTGTCAGGATTGGGGCACACAGACATATGCCCAGCTTGTTTTTCAAGCCAGCAGGACCTGGATTTGAACCACAGTGGGCCATGTGGGATCCAGCTGCCACTGCACAGCACTTAACCAGGGCATTGTGGGGCTGGCCCTAGAATAACATTTGAAGAACTGTTTTGTTGTGGTAAAATGCATATAGCATAAATGTTGCCATTTTGACCACATTTATGACTCAGGAGTGGTGATAATAGTTCCAGTGTTGTGCAGCCATCATGACTGTCTATTTCCAAAATTTTTCATCACCCCAAACAGAAACTCTGTACTCTTTAAGCAGTATCTCCTCATTCTCTCCTGTCCCTCTGCCCAGCCCCTGGTAACTTCTAATCTGCTTTATCTCTGAATGTGCTTATTCAAGACATTTCATATAAGTGGAATAATAAAATATGAGTCTGGTTTATTTCCTATAGCATGTTTGCAGAATTCATCTGTATTATATTATGTATAATAATAAATTATTATGTATAAAAAGAAATTATTATGGCTGACATAATATTTCATTGTATTTATATGTCACATTTTGTTTCATCTGTGTATCAACTGGATTATTTCCACCTTTCAGCTATTACAAATAATACTGCCATAAACACTGAGTACAAGTGTCTGTTCCAGTCCCTAGAATAGTATTTTGCAAATTGAGAAATGCATAGATCCTTTATATAAAAATATGAATTCTTCCAGATTTCTAGTGGTGACTAAAATTATTTCAGTGTAACTTAAGTATAATGCAAACATAAAACTAACAATTTGCTCCTTGTTGCTCTTGTATACTTGTAAAGTCAAAACCCTAAACAGAACTAAACTTTATTTTCAGCGAAATTAAGTATAAAATAAATATAATTAAAATTAACAATTTTCAGCAAATTACATTTCCTGAAAATAAGTGGCTTATGTTTATTTTAATAGTGTGAAAAGATATATTTTTGGCCCAATGGACCATTATTTTAGTCTTCATCATTATGGTGTTTCCTTCTTAACAGTGAACTCATTTTTAAAAAAATCACTAATCTGTTATCATAGTATATAAATCTAGAAAATAGTGAGAAAATAATTTCAGGAAAAATTATTTCCTATATATTTACAACTAGAGTTTCATTAATGAATTATTGCTAGCAGGTGCCTAGGAAAGAAAAATTCACATATTATTAGATATTAACTGCTATAATCAGGGTTTTTTAAAATTAATTAATTAATTATTTTCATTTCATTTTCTTTTATACATTCAATCACATTATTATTTGTCTTTCAAAGTGGATATTTCAAAAGGTGAACATTTCTCCCTAGTGCTACAATCAGGTTTTAGTATTTTGATTAACCCAACATTTGTTTCTATTGAGCTTGCTTGAATTATTAGCATTATATCATTCAACCTTAATTTAGTACTAACACTTCACTTATTTATCCATCTGCCCCTGTTTGTCATTAGCTCACTTCCATGAAACTACTGGGTCATCGGAAAAGTCATGATGTATTTTTCTGTGCAAAAATGCATCATGATTTTTACGACAGTCCAGTAGCATTGCACTCTGAAGTAATAGGTTGTTTTCATGATGTGAAATCATATTTTCAGTTTATTAAATAAGAATCTAAAGTCTTCTTCCTTGAAAATGCCTTTTACTTGCAAATTATACTGTGAGAGTGTAGTTTTGTCTTCAGAACTGTAAAAAATTAAAATATGAGCACAATAGTAGGACAAAGGATAATGGTTATTTTTACATTAGCGTTTGCTTGCTGAGAGCTAACAGATATGCTTACCAACCCCCAGAAAGAGAAATTCTGTCTTTGAGGTATCACTTAGCAATGTTTTAAATGTCAACATGAAAACTAGTTGTAACACTGAAAATCCTATTTGCTAAATTATAATCATCCAAGGATTCGGAATATTCTTGTATTTATTCTTTATTGATACAAAAAAATGTTTTCTCCAAAGAATAAATCAAAAAAGAACACTCCCCCAGTTTGATGAATACAGATTCAAATATAACTCTGTGTTTTATTCACATTAAATTTGAATGCTTTACTCAGAAAGTTGATCTGCCACTTAAAAATAGAAAGGCTTGGGACCAGCAGATGGTGTAATGGATACGTCACTGGACACCCACATATTGAAAAGCAGTTTGAGCCCCAGACTCGGTGATTTAAACTCACACTGGGCACATGTGTGTACGTATCCAAAATTCCAAATGGAGAATAGAAGGGAGTGGCATAGCCATACCTTCTGGAGGGTCTCACTTTCTGTCTCTCTGTCTCTCTCTGTCTTCCTGGCAAGTATACATGCCCTACAGCAAAAATCTCTAAAAATTGTCATCATTATAATAATAAATAATAAATAATAAAAATAGAAAGCCTTGTGATTTCCAAACTTCATACAGATACTCTATTTTTACAGTAAATTTAACTTATTATTTCTTAATGAGTCGAATTGCCATGAGGATAACTACTTGTGTTACCTAATAACTCGTTTTCTTCCTACCTGGAAGACCAAACTGAGGAGAAGGTTGCTTGGTGAACACAGAAGCTGTACGCACGGTGGACATTGAATGAGTATTAAGAAATCATCTGGTTAGGCAATGATAGCCCCCCTTAAACACCTGTATTACTAAAAGAAAAACAGTGTCAATCACCCTTGAAAGAGTTTCATCCAATCAAAGATAATCTTCCTTTCTCTTGATTTCAAATTGGCCCCATACCAACTCTCAAACTTTTGTTTTTTCATCTTCAAAACCAATGTCACAAATTGCGTTTTTAATGAAATCTCAACTTTTAGTCCATAAAAACAAGTTTATAGCAAATAACTCTAACTCGCCGTGTGCAGATTCCAAAAATAGAATTCCCTTTCTGACCAAGGCTTCTCTATTTTTGATAATTGTTGACATTCTTCTTAATGATCTTTCTGAGGTGGGAACTATAAATCTATTATTAGCTTATTGCCAGTACTATGCCTTTTATTTGAAAATATTAATTCTTTTCTATATTTAGTTTACATGCTTTCATATGTCATTGTGGGATATTTATAGTGATTCTTGATTAGCTGAATTTTATCCTCAAAAAAGTGAATAAAATTTTAATGAATACATTTGATTTATCCAGAGATCTTCCTTCTATAGATATTAGCAGATACACACTTTATCTTAACAGACATAGAACTGCATGTAGACGGGGCAAATAGATTGTGAAATGGCATACCACAATGGAGTAAAAAAAGAAAATTTATCTAAAAAAAAATTGAAGGTACACATCATAATGTGTTTTTTGTTCAAAACAATGAATATGGTACAATCCTTGATTTGATTTTCACACATTTAGTGAATGGTTCAAAAATTCACACTGTGGGGCTGGCCAGTAGTGTGGTGGTTAAGGTGCTGAACTCCCACATGGCCAACAGTGGTTTGATTCCTGGACCTGGCAGCTTGCTTTCTCACTTTCCCTCTCTCTCTCTCTCTCTCTCTGTCTCACTCAACAAACTAAAATAATAATAATAATAAAGTTAAATCATTCTTTATAAAAAAATCCACGTTGTACCCCCACAAAGATGTAAAATTACATGTAAAAAATTTTTTAAAAATGCACTGAAATATTAGGTTGTTGGAAAAATCGTGACATACTTTTTCTATACAAAAATGCTCTTGACTTTTCTGACAACCCAATATTTATTTAATTAATATGAATTTTTATCATGTGACTCTTTGGTACAGTATCTTAGTATTTAGTACATTTCAAAATATACAAATATAGTTTCCTATCAAATCACCACTGAAAGTCAGGAGTCCACCTTTATATGTTTATAGAATATTGTATGCAAAAGAAGAGCAAAAATATATCTTAAATGTTGATTAAATAAATATTATAAATGGGTATTACTTGAGTCTACTTCATTAATATTTAAAAGCCCCATCTTAATTTTGACTCAGCCAACCAATACAAGTTCAGTCTTACTGCAGCTTCCAAGACAAGATATTGTACAGAAAATGTATATTTGACTATTAGGAAGAAGGTTTCACTGTAAATAAAGGTGGTATCTTACCTCTTTGGTCATTCTCCTTCATTATTAGGCATGGGTTTGCTAGTGAGTATCTCATTGGTTGGCTCATCAACCCCGTTTGCTCTTTGAGTTTTCAGAAAACTTTTGCAAAAAATTTTAAACATTCAAGAATGCTGTGAAAGGTAGTTTTATGAGCATCAGCATCACATACTTGTTGAGCACACACATACACACACACATATATATGTATATTATATATATACATATATATACATGGAAATAAAAGAAAATTGAATAGGAAACCTATTTTATTAGAGTATTATAAATGTGAAATTTATGCAATTTTTGCATTTGATTTTTATACAGGCAGAAATACTCAGTGTCCTCAGTCACAGAAACATCATCCAGTTTTATGGAGTAATTCTCGAACCTCCCAACTATGGCATCGTCACAGGTAGGAACTCGTTATCTGACTTCTTTCTTTCCCCAATTACCTAGCTTTAGATCCCTTAATATGCTAAAATGCTTAATATTAGGTTCAGTAGTGAATTGTGTGCTACTGTCAGATGTCACTTTTGTTGCTATAAAGCGTTAATAAAACTGATTATATCAATATAATTAAGAATGGTGTTTCCACTCTACCCATGTTTAATTGTGCTAATTATATCTGCGTAAATGCTATTTAAATGCACTCGCAGCTGCAATACCAATATTTAAAGGTGCCGTTTGAGTAAAATTTTATTTAATTAGTTGAAATGAGACATTTTTTTTTGTAACTCTGTGACCTTTTATAAATTAAGATTTCTTGAGCTATTCATGTTGTAATTCTTTGCAAGACATTTTAATCCCAGTAGAGCATTTTCTCTTCAAGGTCTCTGACGTGAGAACAATATTTTTCAGGTTGGTCATCTGAGTAGGTAATGACCTTGATCTAAATTATCTCATAACCTGGAGCAGCAGTTTATAACTTGTAGAATTACCCCTTCTATAAAGAAACATATAGAAAATTTTGCTGCATATAAACAAAAAGATACATTTTTAATACTCGATGCTCATATTTATATAACCCACTGAGCAACGTAAGTCTATAATAACTGTAGTGTTAGGTTTCAGAAGAAATAACTTCAATCATGTTCTTCATCATGACATTTCTTTGATTAGAACAAGAGCTAGGGACTAGCAGGTGCCATGGTAGTTAGGGCACTGGACTCCCACCTGGCTGACCACAGCTTGAGTCCCGGACCTGGCGGCTCACTTTCTCACTTTCTCTCTCTGTCTGTCTCTCTCTCTCTGTGTCGCTCTCTCTGGTGAGTGTGCGTACTCTGTAGCAAATTTAAAAAATAATAATAATGACATAAAATGAAAGAAATCTTAAAAAAATAAAAACTGATGTGAAAACCTTAAAAGATTAGCTTATTTTTCCCCTGTAGTGATAAGAACTGAGATTGTCTTTATAGAAAATGATCAGAAAACACCTTCAATAAATATATTAAATATGTTGGAATAATTATCTAATACTTATAGTAATTCTACGAAATATGTAAGATAATTTCTATTTTAAAAATAAAAAAAAACTAAAACTCCGACTTAAGTACTTTTTTCATGATCACCTAGCAAATGGTAGAACTAGAGAAGTATAATGTCTCAGACTGATTTTCTGTAGAAGTTCCTCTTGCAAGCAAGCTCGATTCTAGAAGGCTATGAGCTCCCCTGTTCTTATGTTCAAAAGGACACAGTATCATTTCCACCTTCTGGTGGCAGATAGTTTCACATGCTTTTACTCTCAGTAGCATTTTATCCTAAATTCTTAAGTGAAGGAACATATATCCCCCGTTAGCTTTTTTTAGATCTGGGCTCTTTAAATGAGGTATGTAGCAATTTTCACCTTGAGTCTGTATTTCTTATTAACATACCTACCCAAGGTTGGGATATATGGTTAGCAGGTAAATGACAACCTCTGGCCTCAGTCTTTCTTAGCCATAATATTCAATCTTAGTTGTCTCATCCAAAGGAGAGAGTAAGAATCCAAGGAACATGTTGAATAAGTTTGATTTTAGTTAGTATTTGTATCAAACTAGCCAGCCCTTTGTTTTATGTATCCCTTTAGCATTTCCTGCTCATACCTACACTTACTCAAATTCTTTGGTTAAAGTAGTTCTGTATGGACTTATAGCCATCTCTTTTCCTGTAGATGTAGGAAGCCACTGTATTTTTGAAAAATACAGTTTTACAAATAAAATTTTTTTCAACTTCTTTTTTTTTCTTTTTAAATTATTTTCTTACTTTTTTGGTTTCATTTTCTTTTATACATTCAATCACATTTTTTAGCTTACAAAGTGAATATTTCAATATGTGAACATTTCTCCCTAGTTCAGTTGATACACCCATGTACTGTGTTTCTATACAAATGCAATTTTTTTAAAAAATGAAAGTTTATTTAAAATATTAAAGAGACATCCACGTTTTGGTATTTTCATATATGTTAATTTGGTATCATTATCTTTGTTCCTAGCGATGTTAGTTTTAATGAACTGTTTGTTTATGTGAACCTTTTCAACCAGCCTGTGGTGTTGGGATCAAGCCATGCTTTGTGTGAGGGTAGCAGTCCGTATACATGGAGCCAAGATGAGAAGGGCAAAGATCAAACGGATCAGAGGCGATCGTATTTACCCTGCCTCCAGAACACGAGTCAGTCTTAGTGTGAGGAAGTTAAGAGAGCAATAAAGATGGGCCAGCAGACCTTGTCACCCAGCCCAGCTGGATACCCTCCTGTGATCCTCATCATCTCTAGCAGCTGTGGGATGCTCTGAGGGAAGAAGTCCGAGTGGCCTGAATCCATTTCACTTGAGCTGTTTTGTTAATAGAAATGTTGTTGCACACAGTTTGTGGGTACCTCCTACTAACTGCTTGAAGGAATGATTTATCAGAGTGAAATAGCACAAGCACTGGAGTGGGAATTGGGTGAGGTGAGGTCTTATCTTGATTCTGCCAAAGCATCGTAGACAGACTACTGAGGAGCTCTCTGTGTCTCCACTTCCACGTGAGTGAAGGAATAATGACCTCTAGGTGAGAGTGAGTATGTGTACACTTATGTATGTGCTTGCTGAAACGTTTTATCATAGACTTCTCAATCCTGCCTATAAAGAAACTTGAGAAGAATCTCCGAGGTGGCTGCCAACTTACTTTCTTTAAAGGGAAATGTACCTTTCCCACCTAGATCTACAATGCCACTCTAGATCTGGGTGACTAGAACCTCAGACTTTAAAGTCAAAAGAAATGAAATTTATGCTGGGCACATGTACATGCGTGACTGGAGGAGAAGGGATTGTAGCATGGCCATCCCTCCCTGCCCCCACCGGGGGGGATTTCTCACTTTACCTCTTTCTGTCTCAGTCTTTTTCCAGAGAGCACATGAACCTTAGGGCAAAACAAAACAAAACAAAACAAAACTCTCTAAAATTAAATAAATTGGAAATAAAAGTGAAAAGAAAATATACTGTAATGGGTCATATTTTCTATCGTCTTTGGGAACCTCTTAATTCTACAATTCTCTCTCTCTCACACACACACACACACACACACACACACACACACACACACACGCATACCCTAATATAAACACTTGAAGGCTGGAAGAACCCCTGGAAGAGCAAGAAAGGAGTTATTAGGTACTTTATCATGAAATTTTTTTGTAGCAGACAAGATTGGTGAGGAACTGTCACTCAGAAAGTATCTGCTGGGACCAGCAGTTAGCATAATGGCTTATGTTGCTGGACTCCCATGTAGCTGGCCATGGTTCAAGTCCCGGACCTGGTGGCTTAAACTCACACTGGGCACGTGTGTGTGTGTGCCCAGAATCCCAGGAGGCGAATGGAGGAGAAGGGATGGCAGCGTGGCCATCTCCCTTGGGGGGGGGGTGATTTCTTGCTTTCTATCTCTTTATGTCTCTCTGTCTTTCTGGCGAGCACACACGCCCTATAGCAAAAACCTCTTGAAAAAGAAAAAAAGAAAGTATCTGCTAATCTGAGAGTAAAGAAAGGGTGGGAAATCAGGTTCCACTTTCAGATAAAAGTGAAGATCCCAGAGGCCTAGGAAATTGCCTCTGTGTGCACAAGAGCTGACAGCGCCCATGTTTATTATTATAACATATATAATATTCTCAATTGGACTGGTCTGAGGTGTATTTCGTATTGGGTAAATTCTCTCTATAAGCTATATGATGTATAGTGATCAAATGTATAAAATAATGATAATAAGTAATAGAAATTTTAAAAGAGAATTAAAGGAAAAGTATGAAAATAATGAATCAATAAATATAGAATCTCAAGTAGATAGAATTATTTTCTTTTCTTTTTTTTAGAAATTTTTGCTATAGGACATGTGCACTTGCAGAAGAGATAGAAAGTGAGAAATCATTCCCAGGGCAGATGGCCATGCCACAGTCCCTTCTCCTCTATTTTCCTCTCAGGATCTTGAACATGCATGCACACGTGCCTGGCTTGAGTTTCAAGCCACCAGGTCTGGGACTTGAACTGTGGTTGAGCACATGGATGTCCAGAGCCTTAATCTCTACACCATTTCCTGGCCCTGATAGAATTGCTTTTCAAGAACCTAATGGAAATTTTGGAGTCAAAAAAGACAATAATCAAAATGAAAACTTCTCCAGACTGACTTAATAGCAGATTTGAAAAAACAAAAGTTAAACAAAACAAAACAGTAGTAAACTTAAAGTCAAATCAGTAGAAATTATCTAAAAATTTTTTTTGAAGAAAAATGAACAAAACCTCAGAGACCTACAGGACAAATCAAGTATACCAAGAAATATGTAATAAGAGATGAGAGAGGAAAGTTAGAAAAATATCTGAAGAAAAAATGTCCCAAAACTCCTACTTTTGATAAAATACAGTAAGTATAAATGCAAAAGAACCCATATCTAAACATAGTAAGACTGTTGATAAAAAGTAAACATCTTGAATGTAGCAAGAGAAAAACAACTCGTCATGTACAAGGGAACAACAGGATAATAAATGGCTGACACCTATCTGCAGTAATGGAAGTCAGAAAGCAATAGAATGACATTTAAAATGCTAAAAGAACAACAACAACAAAAAAGGACAGAGGAACCAGGCCATAGTACAGTGATAACACAACTGGACCCACATAGGAAGGTCCTGTGCTCATTTCGCAGGACCTCACTGTGCCCAGTAGTCGTGCACATGTGCTTATGATCTAGACTTGCTAAGAAGGATGGACTGTGGTGTGCATTTGTTGGAGGTGCTTGTTTCTGTCTCTCTTTTTCTTAGTATATCCCTCTCTCATAGAATATACAAATAAACGAACTTATAAAAAAAACTGTATCTAGGGAACCAGCAGTTAGCGTAATGGCTATGTCGCTGGACTCCCACGTGGTCAACCGCGGTTCATGTCCCGGACCCGGTGGCTTAAAACTCACGCCGGGTGCGTGTGCGTGCGTGCCCAAGATCCTGAGAGGAGAATGGAGGAGAAGGGATTGCGGCGTGACCATCCCTCCTGGGGGGTGATTTCTCGCTTTCTGTCTCTATGTCTCTCTCTGTCTGTCTGGCGAGCGCACGCGCCCTACAGTGAAAATATCTCCAAAAAAAACCCAACAAAACAAAACAAAACAAAACAAAAACTGTATCTAGCAAAATTATCTCTTAAAAATGAAATCAAGGGCCACACTGTGGCAAAGTGATAACACAACTGGACCATATGGAAAAAGGTCCAGGGTTTGCATCCTAGCATCTTTCTAAGCATGCCAAGCATTGATCCAGACCTGCTGGGACTGGGAATGGATTAGTATGGGGATCCGGTGGGGATCCTCTCTTTATCTCTATCCCTGGAAGAAATAAATAAACTTAAAAAAAGAAGAGAACGTCTAGGCAGGT
This sequence comes from Tupaia belangeri chinensis, assembly GCF_000334495.1. Taxonomy (NCBI): domain Eukaryota; kingdom Metazoa; phylum Chordata; class Mammalia; order Scandentia; family Tupaiidae; genus Tupaia; species Tupaia belangeri. The sequence continues at coordinate 4,293,815 of NW_006159807.1, read as the reverse complement.
GGTGTGGTGTTTGAGGCACTGGACTCTCAAATGGCTGATTACAATTTGAGTCCTGGAGCTGGTGGCTTGCTTTCTCACTTTCCCGCTTCCTCTCTGTCTCTCTGTGGTCAAATTAGAAAATAAATAAATAAATAAATAAATAAATAAAAGAGGTGAATAAAATTAAAAATAAAATAATTTAATAAAATAAAAAGAAATCACAGTAAAGATATTTTTGAATGGAGAGTGAGAGAATTTGTTGCTAGCAAATCTGTCTTATTAGAACTACTAAAGGAAGTCCATCAGACTGAAAGGAAATGACATCAGACAGTAATTAATATTCATAGGAAAAAATAAAGGATAGGGGAAATAATAAATTTATGGGTTAATGCAAAAGAATCCCTAAGTATATTTAGTGATATTTTTGTTTCTCCCATATCATCTTTTAAAACCTAAGATGGTATAAAATAATATATCTTTTTGTTGACTTTAAAACATATGTCGAGAGCTGGCTCTGTAGTGCAGTGGTTAAGCACTGTGTGGAGGGAGCCAGATTCCACATGGCCTATTGCAGTTCTTATCCAATATTGGCAGCTTGAAAAGAACACTGGGTTCATGTGCACATGTACTCAGGATCCTGACAGGTTGGAGAAATGGAGGGAAGGAAGTTATGGCTTGACCAGGCCCCATTGTGGGGGCTCTCTCTCTTCTCTCTCTCTCTCTCTCTCTAGGTCATACACATACTTTATGGCTTTTTAAAAAATACATATATGTGTCACAGTAGTATCATAAATACCATAAAGGATAGAGAGGGGATGGAGTTATATTGGAAAAAAGTTTCTACAGTTACTATAGTTAGGTTAGAGTTACTATGATGAAATTGGAATAATACATTAAAATTGTGTAACACAACAGAGGGCAGTAGAGGAAGAACAGAAGACTAGGAAAGACAGGAAGCATGTAGAAAACAAAAGTGGCAAATGTACCCAACCATACCAATAATTACATTAAATATGAATGGCCTAAACACTGGTCAAAAGGCAGAGATTATCAGTCTGGATTTAAAAAAATAAGACCCAATTGTATACTGTGTACATACCTTAGATTCAAATAGGTTAAAACTAAGAAGATATAAAATAATGTAATAACAGTAACTGTGAGAGAGTTTGAATACTACATTAATTTCACACAAAAGAAACTTAAGAAATATTACTAGAGACAAATAGAACCATGTCATAATGATGAAAGGATCAATATCTTAAGAAAAAATAGCAATTACAAATGTATACATACATAACATAGGTTCCCAAGGTATTTGAATCAAAAATTAACTGAATTAAAAGGAGAAACAGACAATTCAGTGATAACTAATTTCAATACTCTAGTATTTATTTATTTGCTATAGGGCACATGCTTTCATCAGAGAGAGAGAGAAACTAGAAAACTTAACACTCTCAACAAACATTACCTAACTCATATATGTAATATGCCACTCAATAAATAAAATGTAATTTTTAAAGTACATATAGAACATTTCTCAAGATACATCATTTTGTAAACTGTGTGTCAGATAAGGGACTGATAACCAGAATTCACAAGGAACTCAAGCAGCTGTTCTGAAAAAAGACAATCAATCCTATTAAAAGACGGGAGAATGAGTTGAAAAAAACACTCTCTAAAGATGATATACGAATAGCTAAGAAGCATATGAAAAAATGCTCACCATCCCTCATTGTAAGGGAAATGAAGATCAAAGCAACAATGAGATACCATCTAACCCCAGTCAGAATGACTAAGATTTAAAAAAAAAAAAAAAACGATAAACTAAGATTTAAAAAAAAAAAAAAACGATAAGTGCTGGCAGGGGTGTAGTGAAAGGGGAACTTTCTTACACTGCTGGTGAGAACGTAAATTGGTCCAGCACTGTGGAGAACAATTTAGAGATTCCTAGAAAACCTACAAATAGAACTACCGTATGATCCCCAATTCCACTCTTTGGTATCTACCCAAAGGACAGAGTAATACTTAATCAGAAAAGCGCTTGCACATCGATGTTTATTGCAGCACTATTCACAATTGCTAAATCATGGAAACAACCCAAATGCCCACAAACAGATGAATGGATAGAAAAACTGTGGCACATATACTCTATGGAATACTATTCAGCCATAAAAAAAGACCTGGCTTTTGACAGGAAGTGGATGAATATGGAAGATTTACTGCTGAGTGAAGCAAGCCAGGCTATGAAGGAGAGGCAGTGTATATCCCCACTTAATATATACTGAGTGTCTGCACTCTTTGACTGAAACTGATTGACTAAAGGATGTAGAAACACAGTATATAGATGTAAATACCAGATATAGTGTGTGTGAAAGGGGAGGGTCTGAGGAAAGACATTTAGAAGAAAAATAGGGAGGCGACACATTAATGGGACAAAGAAATGTGGTATTATCTGTTGAAGGTATTTTATAGTTTTATCAACTGTACTAGGGAGAAATGTTCACCTGTTGAAATATTCATTTTGTAAGCTAAATAATGTGATTGAACATATAAAATAAAATGAAATAAAAAATGAAAAAAATAATGTCATGAAATAACTCGAAATATATCTAAGACGAATGGTATCATGTAATGTATGCTTTCCAACTACAATGGAATTAAATTAGAAATCAACAACAGAATGAAGCTTGGAAAATCTCCAAGTATTTGGACATTAAACAACACACTTCTAAATACCCACAAGTCAAAGAAAAAAATCACAATTGATTTTTAATAACTTTTCTGTATTTCTCTCTTTCTCTCCCTCTCTCTTAACTGTCTCTCACACTCATGGAAAAAATAAACTTTTTTTAAAGTTGAACATAAACTTATTATGTGATCCTGTATTTCTACTCCTAGGAATCTATCCAACAGAAATGAACATATTTCCACAAATAAATATATATACAAATGCCCATAGCAGCATTATTCATGATAGCTAAAAACCACGAGCTATCTAAATGTCTGTCAGTTGGTGAATGAATAAATCAAATGAAGTATACCCATACAATGGAATAGTATTCAGCAGTAGAAAGGAATGGAGTACTGCTACATTACATAACACAAATAAACCTTGAAAACATGTTGAAGGAGTAAAGTCAGACAGTAATTTGTTTGATTGCATTTAGATCAACTGTCCAGAAAAGGTGTATTTGTAGAGAGAACAAAACAGATTATCAGACTGGGGGTGAGAGTGGTGATTAAACCAGCATGAGGAAATTATGTAGAAGGATGGAAAAATTCTAAGACTAGATTGTGGTGATGGTTGCTCAACTCTATGAAATTACTAAAAATCATTGCAATGTATGCTTATAGCTGGTGAATTTTTGGTCTGTAATTTATACTTCAATAAAGGTGTTTTGAAGACTCCTTTTTCATTTTATTGAATTTTTATGCTTAGATTTTAAAGATCTCTTACAAATCTCAATGCAACCAGGATTAATTTGTTTACATTGTTACATAAACTCCACATAGCATTATGTGGTTAATGTTATTTTATCCATTAGAGTAAAACTTTTAAAGAAATACCTATTTACATATAGACCTTAGTTTCCAAAATATTCTTCCAATATCTCTTTGTGTTTCTCTTTGTTCCAGCCAAATGGCTGTTGATTCTGGACTGAAGTTTATTTTTTTGTATGTTAGTAGTCTTGATTTTGACAGTTTTTTCCCAAGATGATAAAAACTCTAGAAACTATAGCAAAAAGCAATTATTACGCACTTTGATGCTTTTTACTAAGTTCTTGAACATAGTTTCCCAATGAAAATATAATAATTCCCACAATACTGCTTGGTCTTAATTATTTGCTTATCTTTTTTCTTAAAATAGAATATGCTTCTCTGGGATCACTCTATGATTACATTAACAGTAACAGAAGTGAAGAGATGGATATGGATCACATAATGACCTGGGCCACTGATGTCGCCAAAGGTAATGATGCTTGATGTATTGTTACGGAATAATGGAGGGCATGTCTCCTCCTGGCATGGGAACATATGTCAGAATTTTTTTTTTAATTCTGTCTTTAGCTGTTCTTGTTTCCTTAGACCATAATTAGGAAGACTTCGGCAACTTACTGTACAGGTAATAGTTTAGGTCATCCTCCCTCCACTCCTGAATTCCTTTTCTCTTTTCCTTTCCTTTCCCTAAAATTAAGGCCTAGCAAAATAAGTGAACTTTTGTGACATTTTAATTGACCAATCTACATGACACATGAAATAGAAAAATGGTAATTCTGCCGTTGTTCTGAGTCTTTACTTAGACTCAGTATTCAGAAACATGATTTATTGTTGGATTAGTTCTACTCAGTTTGTATGTATAATATTGTGCTATAAATAATAACCACTTGCAAAAAAATGTATTTGTCTTGCCATGTGAAAGCAAATCAGATTTTACTTTATATTTGGACACTACTCTTGGAAATTAAATATTTTTAATACACAAAATCCCTAAATAGGGTACCCAGTTCTTTTTCCCTCATAAATTCCTGAATAAACTAATGCTATCTAAAGCAATTCAAATTCCATTTATTTTTATCTTTTTTTTTTTTCCATTTTCCTAACTGAACATTTCTGAGTTTTATTTATAGCTGCCAAAGTTACTTTGGAAACAACTTCATCTAAATAATGAACACTGATAGTTAACGTTTGTATTCTAGCAAGCCCTAGAAGTCAAGTGTGTCCAAATTTTACTGGGGCAGTTAACTTCTTTGCATTGTATTATCTACAAGTATCTCTTCACAAATAAATGCAGAGTTATTTAGCATTAATTAAGGGGGAAGGCAACTTATACTTTGCTTTCACAGTGACTTCCAAAAATGAGTCCTTCCTTAGAGTATTACCTTGTTTGTTTTAAGATTCATCAACACCTGCCAAATTCTTCAAATAGGGAGAGTGGAAAACAGTTTTAAAGTTTCATGCTAGATGCTGCTGCTGAGTGATACTTCATTACCTTGTAAGAATAATAAGCTCTATGTTTCAGATGATATGCCTAAGGCTTTGCCTGTGTTAATTAACTTAATTGTGTATTCATGCACCAGGCATCTCAAATCAGCCTTAAAATTTTATATTCTTCGAGATATTTTTCATGGAGCATCATAGTCACTTCCGTGCATGGCAGTACTCAGGGACCACCTGTTTGCAAGCAAGGTGATGTGCTATTATTGGGAGCAGCCTGCAGCATTGTGGAAATACACTTGAGCAAATGTAAATACATGTAAAGGCAGTCCTTGACTTCTAGTACTTTACCTTACAGATGTTTGCATTCAGGGTGCTCAGCTAATTACACCACGTTATTATTTAATGGCACTTAGGACGGATAGACAACAAACAAATCAACCGGTACCAGTCTCTCTGCTTCCTACTCGGCTCTTCTTCGGCATCCCTGGTTCCCATAAACCCCTTCCTTCCTTCTCCTCCTACGTACACCTACACACACCTGCGTACAGCTCTGCATAGACACCCATAGCATCCTTGTCTGAGGGCGAGTATCTCTTGTCTCCAGATCAGCCCAGTTATTTTCTAAAGAGTTCGGTGCTCTGCATCAAAAAGGCAAGGAAGAAAACAAACAGAGTTAAGTAGCAGACTAGAACTGTAAGTAAAGAATAAGGAAGGAAGGAAGGCATGGGATTGGGCCCTGACACTGTCAAAACACAAAGTAATAAAAAACCTTTTCAGCCTGGCTGGTAAATTGACCTGAAAAGCAAATGCTACTGTGTGTTTTGCTTCAGGTGAGAAGAGTGAGACAGAGAGGGGCATGTTTATTTATAGTTGTAAGTAATATGTAACATTTAAAAATCCTTCCAGTTGGCCTGTAAAAAGGAAAAATAAATCAATGTTTTAGGAATGACTTCAACCATCTCTGATAAAGCTGTTTGTAGAACTTAGAGATTAAATAAAGAGGCTTGAGCTTGGTGATTCTGTTTGAAATTCAGCTCTGTACCTTTCAGTCTGACCATGATTGGAGCCACTGAAGCAACAGTATGTTGAGAAATCCAAGAATGAATAATTCATTTTAAATTCATGCATTCTGAAATAGTTGTTGCTCAATCTCGTTGCCATTAAGAGAATATCTGCTCAAAGTGAGATCCAGATAGTCTCTTCTTTCTGGGTGGGAAGAGGAATGGAGGGTGGACCAGCAAGTATATCTGAAATTACTGGAAGTCGTCAGTGCATCAAAGGAACAGTTAAAGCAGATAAACCTGGAGAGAGTCTCAAAATGTTCAAATCCATATCTCCCCAAGTCTCCTCCATGACACTTTTCAATTCTTTAAGGAAACCCTGCATGCTAAACCTGACGAAAGAATTTTTCAGCCCTATTAATTTTGCAATAATAATAATAATAAGGCAGAATAATAGACAACTCTAGGAAAAAAAGTTAGAATTTTATTTGTGATCATAACTGTTTATATACACTAAACATTATTTAAACATATATTGCACAGTAAACACAAATAATTTATAATACATTTTCCTACAATAACCTGCCAATGAGGAAGAAATGCACCTATATTTAGAGATTTTGTACTTGAGTCATGTTTTTGAAATATCTTCTCTACCTGTAATCATAATTAAACAGATTCTACCTGAAAAGTTACCCAGGAACTTGATCCTAAAGCAAGAGAGAGGTAAACATGACATTCAGTCATAAAGATAATCAAATTCTACCCAAGTTGTAGCTATTGAATTTTTATAATTTGAAGTATGTAGAATTTCATATGAGAAGAGAGACTGCCTTTATCCCAACTAGATCTTATTTAAGAGCATTTAAATTACTAATACTTTTGTTAACTTGACACTTTTCAGTGATTTTGTTTCATTTATGGCAAGAGTTTAAATTTTTCTTATTTTCTCTGTTCTTTCATGATTCTTCTCTATATAATAACCAGAACAGTAGAATAATAGATTATGTAAAAATTAACCTTTATAAAATTGAAATGTTCTATATACTTTTAAAAAACCAAAGTCTAGTTATTATTTTCTGTGGATACTTCATTAACAAAAGGAGCCTGTTTGATTGGAGGAAAGGGCTGTTTCTTCATTACTTAGAAAAGATAACTTGTGAAATAGAGGAAATCATTTCAGTAGAAAATGTTATTTGCCTGTGTTCTGAGGGGGTAGGTAATAGATATAGAAAGGATCAAACACTACTAAGGGCAGGTGTCTTTTAAAGTATCATTTTTGTTTGAAGATGATAAAACTTAAAAGGTATAAAAACAATAAAAAAAAAAAGTTTTTACCATAGGGCCCATGTGCTTGCTAGAGAGACAGTGAAAGGGAAATGAAAAATCACTTCCCAGGGGGCATTCCACAGCCCAGTCTCGTCTCTTCCATTCTCCTGGAATTTGGGGCAGTTGTGCACATGTACCTCATGTGATTTTCAAGCTGCCACGTCCAGGACTCCAACCGCCGTTAGCCATGTCGGAGTCCAGTGCTTTAACCATCACGCAACCTGCTGGCCCTGATTTTTAAAAAAAAACTATTTATCTACATCCAATTTACTGAAATAACTTGGTACACATCAGAAGTATGCTAGAGAAAATTTTGGAGCGTATTTATAGATTATCTCAAGGATTTATCCTTGTAAAATAATGAAGTATTTTGTAAATACTGTATTTTTTTCTGTCTGAAGATCTTACAGTTCTTTACTAATCAATCCTCCCAGTTCTCTTCACCCCTGCTTCTACTCCCAAATTTTGTTGGAATGAGTACAGAGAAAATAAAGCCAAGCTGCAACTGCGTAACTGCAGACATCCAAATGAAAACTGCAAACCCTGCTCAGAGCTTTGAAGGTTTAGAAAGCATTTGGTAGTGGAATACCTTAGTCACCAAGCACTTCTTCCAGAGGTTATTTTTGTGCAGAAAATTAAGGTGTCCTTATTTGGTATTGTAAGAAGCTAACTTTACCTACAGTCCAATTTCAACCTCTAAGCATTTACAGCTCAATAAAATTTTACTGAGCATATAGATGTTACTGCTGTAGACATATGCTGTTTCTGTTTTATCAGTTGTGGAAGAGCAGAGCACATGAATTTAACTTCTGCTGAATTCTTTGCTAAAAATATTAACAGCCTTTCCCCCCCTTTTTGTATAAAAAAAGGAATGCACTATTTACATATGGAGGCTCCTGTCAAGGTGATTCACAGAGATCTCAAGTCAAGAAATGGTAATGTAGTCACATGTTTTTATTTTAACTATTTTATTACAAATTCATGCACCTATATATAGAATTAATGCTTTACTTAATTTTTTAACCGACTGTTTGATTTCCCATTAATACTAAGAAATCTTCCCACTATCAATAGATACCAAAATTCTCTATCTCGTTTGAAGAAGCTGTGTATCATTCTTCTGTATGACTATAGGACAGAACGTGGACATTTGCGTTGTTTTCTTTCTTAAATGACAAGAAATATTGGGCTTACTACCTTTCCGCCTCATTGTTCAACACCTCCCTACTGTAGTGCCCTGGAATCGTTTTCTAAAAGGAGCCTTGCTGGGTCAAAGTGTGCAGTCTCATATTTTTAGCCTTCTATTTTTAGATGGTTCTTTGTACTAGAAACTTTGAATTTTGTTCTCATAACTTCTGAATTATATGGTCTAAATTTTTTATATCAGTCATGCCCACATTACCTGGAGTACTGATCAAAAATGATCAGCACATTTGGAGTTTGGAAAGTAAAAGCTTCCTTTTGCTTCTTTCTCATCTTCTGTACTTTCTAAAGTTTATTTATGATCCTATATTTTATAAGTTGGAAAGAAAGCATTTTAAAATAACTTGCAGAATCAGACATTACCTTAAAATACAGTGATAACAAAATGCTCCTCTTATTATATCACTTCATAGTTACCAGAGAAGGGCAGTAGGTTTATTTAGCTCTCCAGAAACTACTAAAGTAAACCTCAATGTTTGCAGCTTAAAAAGAGAAATCCATGTTATCACTTCTTTAAGTATTTTCATGCTTCCTTAGTGGTTCTTCTGAGGAAGAGGAGAACTATTTATTTTTTAAAAAAATCTTTGGATCACTGCAGCTTAAATGGGAATATGCTAATAGTGTGATCCTTGGAATGGAGAGTGATGGCAAGTAGAAAAGGAGGACCAGAAATTGACCAGATACCCTTGCTCATATTCCAGGGCTGTGAGTTTGTGTTTGGGGGTAGGACAGGAGGGGCAGGAGGAGTTGGAAGGAAAGAAGGGAAGTTGTTGGCCACTGCCATTCATCGGTAGTCCAGAGTGGCCACCAGCCTAACCTGCCAATTGACACTGCCAGGTTGTTCTTGCTCTCTTCTCAGTCCTCATTTTTCTGTTGGCTCTCCTTAGACTTAAATGTCCTGGAACTAAACTCTTTTGATATGTAGCCGGCTAACAAGAAGTCCTTAGGAAATAGACTGTAAGCTCCATGAGAACTTTAACAATACTGTCTTGCTCATCTTCCAGTACATAGTCCTGCTCAGCAAATACTTAAAGGAACGGATGTTTGAATACATAAATGAATGAATGAGTATTATTTCAGCCTTTAAGAAAATTACTCTGTGTGGCCAGCCCATGGCCTGGAAGTTAAGTTCCACTCATATAGTGGAACTCATGGTTTGAGTTCTGGACCAGCGGCATGAGAAACATGCTGTGCACATGTGTGTGCATGCCCAGAATCCCAGTAGGAGGGACAGATGGAGGAGTCGCAGCATGACCATTCCCCATGGGGTGTCCTTTCTCTCTTTCCTTCTCTTTCTCTTTCTCTTTTTCTGGCAAGTGCACTTGCCCCACTTGTCCTCTGGCAAATTTTTTTAAAAAAGAAAAGAAAATTACTCTTCAGTTGTTAGGACAAGTGTGTATTGCTATGAAGCAGTCATGCTAATGACTTTCTCAGTGTCAAATTGGCAGTCTACTGGCAGAACCGGATACAAGTTTATTTTCTCTAACTACTACTAATTTATGTCAAATTAGTACTGCATATTTCTGCAGTACTTTCATTCTTCTTGTTCTTTTTATTGTTTTAATTTATTTTATATATTCAATCACTGTATATCACTACAGCTTGTAAAGTGAATTAACCAACATGAATACACTTCACTCTAGTCCAGTTGAAGATATAATACACATTTATCATCAACAGACAATCCTCCATTACTGGACAGTAGTGTATTTGGATAAAATAAGTGTCTTAAAAGCCTTTTTAATCAGTACCTCATGAAATTTTTGTTTTAATGTCAGCTCCCTTTCGTAAAACCCTCAATGTAGTAAATACTTTGATTTTACCTTTCAGAATGCTATGTTGAAAATAGAACTGGAAGTCTATCTTTTTTTTCAGCATAAGACAATTCAAGCAAATGGTTGTCATAACTTATCTTTTTTTATTTTATTTTTTTTAGTTGTTATAGCTGCTGATGGAGTATTGAAGGTAAGACTATCTCTTTTCATTTAAAAAATTGTTCATTTCACATGTAGGTTCTTTTACTTATAATTCTTTCAGTGGTCAATAAATAGAACATGGACATTGGTTCCTCTCTTCTCAGATCTGCGATTTCGGCGCCTCCCGGTTCCATAACCACACTACACACATGTCCTTGGTTGGAACCTTCCCATGGATGGCTCCAGAAGTTATTCAAAGTCTGCCTGTGTCTGAAACTTGTGACACGTATTCCTATGGTGTGGTGAGTTCATATTTCATTCCTTGTTTGCTAAAGGAAACACACGAAACAACTTGGAGAAGAGAGATACAACAATTAAACTTGTTTTCTTAGACAGTGCTGCTGTTTCTGGTAGAATACCTAAAGCAGGGCAACAGAACACCCTTCTGATTGCAAAAATCTTTACTTTCCTTACTGTTATGCATCTGAGTTATTTTTTCCTGTGTTGAGAAATAGCCAGCACCACTTCCAAGAAGTACATAAGATAGAACCTGAAATAGCATTGGGCCTGATGCACTCCTGTGGAGAGTGCTTATGGCGGGGTGGAAATATGACTAAAATATCTCTGTAATTCCGTGAAAGTGTGCATTATAGGGAACAGGACTTTATTGTAAAGAATTTGCTCAAATAGAATGAAATCACTAATTGATCAACCAAGTGAATTAAGTGAGAAACTTTTGAGTATCAATTGAACTGATTAGTAAGTTTCTAAAACTAAAAAGAAAATGTCTCTCGCACTTAGCAGACGGCTTGCCTGTGCCTGCTCCAAGTCTTAGAAAGTACTTAGAAAGTGACCTTCTGAAATGTGAGTCTAAGGTACTACATGGAATAATGACAGAGACCAGGAGGAATAGAATGCCAAGAGAGGGGCACACTCAAGGAATAAGGACCAGTTCACAAGAGAACCTTCTGGAGGAGGAGTTTGGTGAGGGGTCGTTCTTGAGGACCAATATTTGCATTATGAGGGAAGGAAAAAAAAATGGGCCCAGTTTTTTACTTTAGGGAATAATTGATTGATTGCTTCTTTTGAGGTTAACACTTTCCCTAAAATTCTATATTTTCATCCTTTAAAATTTTCACAGTAGTATTTGGGACTCCTCGTCTTTGCATATCACCTTCTAATTTTACTGCCTTTCTACATGTAGTATTACTTCTTTTTTAAACATATATCTATTTATTTATTATTATTTTTACTTTGCTATAGGGCACATGTGCTCACCAGGGAGAGATGGAACAAGAGAAAGTAAGAAAGCAAGCCACCAGGTTCAGGATTTGAACTGCAATTGGCCATGTGGGAGTCCAATGCCTTAACCACATGCCACCTGCTGTCCCCATATGATTACTTCTTAAAATGGCATTTTTTTACTAATGGAGAAAAAAGAAGATTAATTTGAGCCCAGACCAGTGTGCCTCTTCTTCCTAAGCTCCTGCGTATCCTTACTGAGGTAGAAACTGATGGCATGGTCAGTCTTTAGGTTTTTACTGTTGACTTCATTACTTAATTATTGAGCTTGGTTCAGTTGGCTAGCTCTTTCTAAATCATAACACATCCTATGTACATTAAATTAATATCATGGGTTAATTTTATTGGTTATTTCAAAAATCATTTCAAGAAATGAAATATATATTTTTGGCTAAAGGCTATAATTTTAAAGGTTAAACGTCAACAGTAACATCAGGCTAAATATCTAGTATTCTTTATTTTGGGTATTTCTAAGAATGGGACTGCATATAAACTGTTAAAATGGTCAAATCACTTGCATTGGAAGAAGAAAAACAAAAATAAGGTCCAGCAGAGACTAGGTTCTTTTTGTTCTGTTTTTTGTTTTTTGTTTTTTTGGGGTTTTTTAGAAAGATTTTTGCTATTAAGCATATGTGCTCACCAGAGACAGAGAGTGAGAAATCACCCCCAGAGGGGATGGCCATATCACACTCCCTTTTCCTCCATTCTCCTCTTGGGATTTTGGACACGTACACACATGAACCCCATGTACGTTTCAAGCTACCAGGTTTGGGACTTGAACAGCAATTGGCCATGTGCCAGTCCTGCAACGTAATCATCACGCTGTCTGCTGGTCCTGAGGCTAGATTCGAAAACTGGCCTCTCATGTCAAACATGACTGCATTCTACGCCACATACATTCATCTGCTGGGGATTCAGAAAATCGGGGTTTGTTGCAATTTTAGACATTTTCATTTTGCGGTCCCTTTCCTCCCTTTTTCTGTCCCAGCAGGATTTGGGGCTCACATGCACACATACCTGGTGTGTATATCAAACTCAGTCTGCCGTGGGAGACTGGCTCCCTACACACAGTGCGTAACTACTGCGCTACAGGGACAGCCCTGTTTCTTTATTTTTAAGCAAAAATGTGTTTGATTCAAGCACTGTGCTAAACACCAGTTTATAATAATTTAAATTTTATTTGGCCTACTCACTAGGTCCTGTGTCTCATTTTATACTATGGAACAAGAGCCAACACATTTTTTTCTGTAAAGGACCAGATAATATATATTTTGCTTCAAAAGCCACTTAACAGTCTTTATTACAAAGTCTTCTCTGGTTTTTTGTTTGTTTGTTTGTTTACTTTTTTTTAACTCTTTAAACATAAAAAAAAAAAAAAACAACTCAATGATCTGCAGCAGGCCATAGTTTGCACATGCCTCTTTGGAAAAAGAGAATTCGAAAAGAAGCAGTCTGACTAAAAAACAGAGCTCATTATCTGTATTTTCCAGCTGACAGTACATATTGAACTCAACAAAGGCCCACAGGTTTGACTCCTGTCATGCACATGTGTATGTAAATATATATAGACATGGTCAGATGGCTATAGTTTTAAAATTGTTTTGCATATTTATATGAATTAGAAGACCTTTGAGGCTGGTTATCCCCTCTACAAGTCCATGTACAGTGCTTTTACTGTAAATTCTCCCCTAGTCTGGGAATGCCCCTATCTCAGAAATTTTTGATCTAAAGATACAACTATGAGTTATATAGAAAGTGAAGTTTTGGTCTCAATATTATTTCACTTACAAAGAAAGTATCATGCCACCTTCTTTCAAAGCCTTAGAGTTGCCAGGGACTTTGATGTGAAATGCACTCGTGTACTTTTCCTTGGTCACAGCACAGTCTACCACCAGTAACAAACCACAAATGCCTTTTCACACATAAACCGTGAAAGATGTTAAGAGGTGACTTCTGTTTGCAGACCTTCGGATCTTTCCCCGTGTCTTTTAAAAATCCATTTCACGCATTCCACATTGACCTCTATTCTTAAAATACTCTGAGTCAACTTTTCTGCAACTGCAGATGTTCTGTTTGTTTTATTAAAAACCTTTCCATGCAGGTGACTGTGCACCCCTTTTCAGTGGAAGGGCTTGAACTGATCCCTCTTTGCAGGTTGGCTTTCTGGCTCCTTTACTTACTGACCCTACCTTTGCTTGCTATGGTTTTCAGGGAGACTTGATAAATGTTTAATGAATCATTTCATCAAGTAACTTCACTTACTGAGACAAAGTCAACAGCCAGTCACCAAGCATTTCCAATATTGTTCTATACTTACACGCCAGCTGTTGCTCTTTAGAATCTGTGTCTCCCGGTTACATGATTTGGAATATCAGTTCTGTGTTCATCCTAAAGCCTTCCCTAAACTGGTAGAATGAAAATGCCTTTCAGTGACTCGGGTTTTTTTTTTTTTTTTTTTTGAGAGGTTTTTGCTATAGGGCACGTGCGCTTGCCAGACAGACAGAGAGAGACAGAGAGACAGAAAGTGAGAAATCACCCCCGAGGGGGGATGGCCACGCCGCAATCCCTTGTCCATTCTCCTCTCGGGATCTTGGGCATGCACACACATGTGCCTGGCATGAGTTTAAGCCACCGGGTCCAGGACTCAAACTGCGGTCGACTACGTGGGAGTCCAGCGACATAACCATTACGCTAACTTCTGGTCCCCAGTGACTCTGTTTTAAAACAGCTTCTGCTATTTGACTATCTTGAAGAGAGAGATTCACTCAAATGCTGGTCTGCTTCTCACAGTCAGCTATATCAGCAGAATCCCGTTCCAAAAAGGGTACAGATGCTACTTTAATTATGAACAAGAATTCAGGACTGTATTTCATTCTGACCCCTTTCTGTGCTGTTTGTTCTTAATAAATACCATTAGTGAATGAAAAAGTATAAGGCAGGCTTTACAGAACCTTTTTGTTTAAACTAGCAGTTTTTATTTAAATGAAGAAAGTGTTATGTGTTCAAAATAGACATCACATCACTTTGTTAGAGATTGATATGTAAATTTCAAAAGTGTGTAGTTCACAAATTTTGAAAATGATACCTGTCTAGGAATACAATGTAGTTATTAGGAATATTTAAGTTCTTTCTAAAATAGGTGCGTGGCAAGGCTTCCTTTGTTTTTTAAACGCATTGGTTTGCAATAAAATACCCCATAGTTGGTTAAGAGTCTGTTCCGGTCACTGCAGTCTTCCCTCTGCACACAGCAGTCACACACAGATGAATAAGGCCATGAAAAAGACGTGTCCTTTTAAAAAACTCAACTCACTCAAAAAATGCATACATTTTTACTTTGTCCCTCCGTTCTTTCACACTCCATGTGAAAATTTAGCCCCTAATACTTTCAAAAGTACTAGCCTTCCACGGCTTGATAAACCTGTGTTGCTTCTTAACACGTGGTTAAGACCAGCCTCACTCTGCCTTAAAATAAATGTGCTGCAAATGCCAGCAATGGATCTTGTGATTCTTGCTTCTAAACTGGTCAGCTTTGCCAGGCAGGCAGTTGCTTCTTTCTTCATGTTGTAAGGAAGGAGATTTTCCTACCTTCTGCTGATAATTCCTCATGAAGGACTGAACCAGGAGTATTTAGTATGTTATCCACACAGAAAAAGAAAAGCCTTAAGGAACGCAAAAAGTTTTGAAAGAATAAACCTTCTGAGAACATGAGGCCTAGCCACTCTTTAAAAACAAAGCTGTCCTAATGACAATGCAGAAAGGATTACCTTCTTAGAAGCTTAGCCAAAAACCAGCTTTGAGAACAGAGTAGCTTAAGAGACAGCATCACCGCCTGGCATGTCTGTGAGCCCTGTTCCAGAACAAGGCAGGCTCAGGTAATGACTTTCTATTGTTTGTAGAAGAAAAGGCAGGAAAAGTACACAGCCTTGTCCAAGTTTCTATTCTGTAAACTGAAAATAGAAATTTTCCTTCTGAGCACAATTTAAATGTAAGGACGTCTCAATATAAAATGAGTCGGAAAATATTTCTGAGGGGAAAGATCACAGTAACGTTTGGCCTGTGTCCTCAGAACTGGTATTTTAAGGCATAGTTTAATGTATTTTTAGACCTCCAAGTGGCTTCCTCAACAAAGTTACTTTTTTGTCCCAAATTTTATTTTGTTTAGTGTAGAAAAGCGATCATTCCTGTCTCATGCAATCTCATATATTCCTGAGTCTAGAGAACTAATAAAAGGAAACCATTCGATGTGCTTGATCCTGGAATTAAACTAAAGACCACATTCTGGCTACAGAACATAGCAGTGAATGATACCATTCTCAACAGTTTTACATCCATCAGGTGACTCTCTTGGCTGTGGCAGCTCTTCAGAGACACAGAAAGGCAGTAAAATGAAACAGTCTTATTTTTTCAAGTTTAGAACTCTTAGGGAAATGTAACTCAGATCTTCTTAGATTCTAGACATTTTTAATGGAATATTTTGGAATGAAAAATGTCATAGGTAGAAGCACAGCAGTAACACAACTAGACCCACATGAGGAAGGCGAAGGGTTCAAGTCCTGGGGCCTCCCTGAGTATTCCAGGAATATGTATAAGCCTCTGATCGGGGCTGGGGCGGGGATTGGATCATGGCATGGTGATCCTGTTGGGAGAGCCTGTCCCTCTGTCTCTGTCTCATGGAAGAAATAGATAAATTAACTTAAAAAAAAAAGAATGACATAAATATTTTTCTGGTGTTTTTTTCCCCACCCTCTTGGTTTTGCATTTTACCTCATAGCCTGTTTGTGTGTGCACATATGTGCATATTCACACAATATATCATACATGCAGGCCAAACTACGAAAAGAGGAAGCACGAGGCCACTCATCTCTGTGTGTGGAGGTATGATGGAGCATTGGGTTTATTTGAAGACGATTCCTCTCCCCCTTCTCCTTAGGAATGCCAAATCCATTAATTTACTTGCGTTTCATATCCTTGCCTCTTCCCAGCCCTAGCTCCAGTGGAGTGGTGATTATGACCAGTCAAGGGCCTTCATTTCCTACTCAGCCCCTTCGTGGCCCTGTCCCCTCTCCGCTGTGCAGGCAATTTGTCAGGGGTGATTGCATACCTGTCGGGTTTTCCTCCTTCCTTTACTTACAGGATTCACTAGAATCATCCCCTTCTGGTACGCCCTTACCTTTTCCTAATCACTATGTGACTCAAATAGAACGATTCAGTAGCTCTTTTAAACATGTACCTTACACACTTGATTAAAAGCCCAAAGAAGCTCCATGAATGTTTTTTTCTCCTGCTTGAGCAGCATCTGCCAATTTATTTGACTTTCCTGCTAATTATCTTTGTATTAGCCAGAATTTACTTAACATGTTACAGCTCAAATAAGACTGAGCACCGGCTAAGGACATGAAGACATAGCAGATGTAGAATTAAGGTTTGTAGGATTTGATTGAGTAGAGCCTATGTCCTCCACCTCTGTTCTTATTTAGAAATGGGTCTTTGTTTTCAGAACAAGGGAAATTGAATTCCGAACTGCTGAGTTCTCCTCTCTCCTTCACCGTGGCTCCACCCCTAAGATGTGTCATGTTCTTCTCTCTAGTACCACTTAGCATGCCCTTCTTTCGAATTACATAGAGTTAAGAGCTTGACCTGCAGGGCGAGACAGCAAGTTCATATTATGACTCTGCCATTTGATAATTGAGTGTCACTGGGCAGGTTTCTTTAACTTTCCTAAACCCCAGTTTCCTCACCTATAAAATGAGGGTTAAAAATTATCTGATAGGATTGCTACTAATCATAACATATTTAGTAAAGGGTACCTGGAACATAGTAAGCACTCAATAAATGGTAATGGTTGTTATTATCAATAAAATTAGAAGTGCTTTTGCACTTTACAAAGTATTGGTAGACTCTGATTTTTGGTGTCCATGTGTAGAAATAAAGGAACAGTGTAAAAATCTCCAGTGTCTGAAGAGAAACAAAATCAATAACATCTCTAGCATCAATTTGCTTTCTTTAGGTGTTTCTGTTGATTTATTAACCATACTGATTTTCAGGATTACACAATACACAAATACAACTCAAATATATGTAATCAGCTTACATGTCAATAAAGTATTTATTAGTTAGAATATGCAATATGAGCACACGTACCCTCTGGCTATTAAAAATATAACAAGAAATAAAGAAGACTATGCCGTAATAATTATATTATAGAGGTGTGAAATAGATCTCTTGGACTGACTCATTTTGAGACAGTTTTCTCTAAAAGATAAAGTCTAAATGTTACAGTTTTATAAGTATCTACCATCATGGGTAGGTGCATTATCCAGTGATTTGGATTTGTAGCTCAGGTTTTTTATTTTTATTTTTATTTATTTTTTAGATGAGATCATTATTGAATACTTTATTTTGAATTCCCAGTTATTATCTTATAGAGCAATGTATTAGAGATTGAAGGTGTAAAGAGTTTTAACTAGCAAAATTCAAAATCTAAGTTGTGGGAATACATGAAAATTCTATTAATTTATGACATAATTTAAATCATTCAAGCTCATTGGTTTTATAAAATTTTAAGTCTGGCTCTAGATAATCTAATTTCTAAATCAAACTATTTCTTTATTTAAAAAAATCATGTAATATATATGGAAAAAGTCCTGTGTGTGAATATATATGTTTTGCCCAAGTGTCTACAGATGGGGTTGGTTGTATCTGATAATTGGATACAATTAAATGTTAGCTAAAGTTTCAGTAATATACAAAAATATAAAGTACAAGGATAAAAATTCCATTTTCTTTTTGTTCCAGGTTCTCTGGGAGATGCTAACAAGGGAGGTCCCCTTTAAAGGTTTGGAAGGATTACAAGTAGCTTGGCTTGTAGTGGAAAAAAACGAGGTAAGACTACGTTTCTCCATTCAGGTACATAGATCAGAAAACAGTATTGGGGTTTTGCAAAAGACTTTTTCATCTTCTTCAAATTGAAAGTAAGTTCACGCTTATGGAAAGATTAGCAGTAGGAGCTAACACAAAGGGTCAAAGTGATGTTATTCCTCATGAATGGACCCTTTACATCTAATTGTTGCAGCTTCACGTCGTGATGCTGTAGATCAAAAATTGTACAAGTACTGTACTAGTTTCTCAGTCTCAATTGTAAAACCTAGGGGTTTGTTCTTAGTGATGAAAGAAGCCATTGCGTCCAAGGTAGGGGAACAGTTTAACTCCATCTCCTGCGTTTAGGACATCTTTTTTACTGGCCGGGAGTTGATATATCTGTAAGAGACCTTCAGCTACTTCAACTTACCTCTCCCAGCAGGAGTCACTATAGTACAAGAAACTGTCGCTTAGATGAGAATTTCAAAAATAAAAGAAGAAAAAATAGTTTCAAAAAAGGGAAAAATTACAGTTTTGCCACCTACGTTGAACACTACATTGAAGATGAGCTCCTCACTGGAATTGGCGAGGCAGTGGCATTACTGCTCGCTTCTTCATGCAGAGCCTTTCCATTTCAAAAGAACTTCAGTGGCGTAAACACCGTTTGTGCTGTCTCCCAGCCTCGCTTTTCTTCTTCCCACAAATTGAGGCTTTCAGTTAGTTGGACCTATGAGCCTACATCAGAGAACATGGTACATTCATATCAAAGAGAGCAACTACATTTTGAAAGGTTTAAAATTGTCACTGAAACGCACAGCCATGGAAATTCTCAGCATAAGGATGAAGCCTCCAATATCAAGGTATTAGGAGAACTTAGATCACGTAATGGAAGCAGGCAGTTGTCTTTGCAATGTGAAATAACACAGGACTTCTTCATTTCCACATCTTATCTGTGCCCTCCATAAAGGGTAAGAGTGGAACCTAGTGATAAAATTATTTGCAAAAAAAGTGGCTATGGGAAGATATTCCCTTTTTAATGCTTTTAAAGAATTAGATCGATCCGCTCCCCACGTGAGTGCAGGAAATTAATCAAAAATCAAAAAGCTGCTATTGGTGAGGAGAAACCAAGCTTCCATCTTTTAGATCACATAAACCAGAGTCACCTCAGTGATTTGACTTCCTGAGTCACTGGGAATGGATGAAATGTTGATGAAAGCTGAACTCGATGGGAAAGAGCTGCCAATTTAAAGGTGAAAAGGAGTCACATGCAAGAATATACTCACTGTACACAAGAATTACTCATTGTTTCACAAGAGCTGTTCTGTGTTAATTAAATGTGGAAGCAATTCCTAGTATGCTTATTAAATAAGACCTCACACACAGAATATCTGCTCTTTTCATGATATGAAGACTCTCTTGTTTCTATTCTGTCCCCCCACCCCAACCTACCCCTCCCCCCAGTAATGTGATTAGATGTTTGGTTCTGGGTTTACAAGTGAAGGTGAAGAAAGTGATTGACCTTCTATTGATTCTGTATAACCCTTTCCCTCTACACTATTCCAAGATAAACTGAGAAAAAGTTTTTTAAGAGCTAACTGGACCCTCCAAGTATGAATAATACAGAATAATTAATATTCGACAAAGAATTTCATCTAAAAGATGGCATAATTGGTATAAATCTAAAGCATTTTTAAAACATTGGAGTATTTGTCGAAGATTTTAAAAACTGAACAAAAAAAACGAATTTAGAAGCTGAATGGATGATTGACTTGAGGGTGGGAATCCCCCATAAATAATCTTTTGAACCTCTTGGACATTGCACATGATGAAGCAATGTCCTTCTGCTGCAAAGTGTCAGAGATCCTGTAACGTAGAGTGCACCGTGTCACCCGTGATGTGTAGATGACCACCGATAACTGATGAAGACTGATCAAATACCTTCCTAAGTGCATTTATTAAATATGCCATAAGTGAAAAGAAACCCATCTGGCTGGGGGTGGCAGGTGGCATGGTGGTTAAGGCACTGGACTCCCACATGGTCAACTATGGTTTGAGTCCTGGACCTGGCAGCGTGCTTTCTTACTTCCCCTCTCTTTCTCTCACTCTATCTCTGTTCAGATTTTAAAAAATAATAATGATTATGATGATGATGATAAATAAAACTTAAAATAATTCTTTAAAAAAAAGAAGAAAGAAATCCATCTGGAAAATTAAGTTTTTTTTTCTTTTTTTCTTTTCTTTTCTTTTTTTTTTTTTTTTTTGGGGTTTTTGTTTTCGGGACCGTCGTGCGCTCACCAGAAAGACAAAGAGAGACAGAAAGCGAGAAATCACCCCCTGGGGGGATGGCCACAGTGCAATCCCTTCTCCTCTGTTCTCCTTCGGGATCTTGGGCACGCACGCACACGCGCCCTGGTTTAAGCCACTGGGTCTGGGACTCAAACCACAGTCGACTATGTGGGAGTCCAGCGACATAGCCATTGCGCTAATTGCTGGTCCCGCAAATTAAGTTTTTGTCAACTCCCCAATGAACTTAAGTATAATTGGGTATTACAACAGTATTTATGTTACCCTCGTTCTGTAGAAAATTTATCAGAAATATGGAAATAAATATAATTTCCAATGTCATCATTCCAGAAGATGCCTTCATTTTACCTCATAAATAGAGGCACTCATTTCCAAAACAGATTTTTTTGACATGACATTAAGGTAATTCCTAAGGATAGATTTCATTTCATAACAAAATTGAGGCTTTCACTTGAAAAAATAAAATCTAAAAAAATCCACTCAACTTCTAATCATTTCATTTTATTTATTTTTAATATTGAATACCTTGGGTTATTGGGTTGAAAAAAGAAAGCCATATTTTTAACAGACCTCATTTAAATAAAGAATGATGGACTTAAACTTTCAGGGGGACATTTGAATGTGCTTAGTGACCTTGCAATGTTTATATCCAAGTAATAAGGTTGGCTTATCTTCTGAACTTTTTACTTTGAAATGCTTGTAGAGTCACAGGAATTTTCAGAAATATTACAAAGAATCTTGTGTCCTCTTTAAACACAGCTTCCCATCCTGACGACGTCTTACATAGCTGAAGTCCAGAACCCAATCAGGGAATGAGTTAACTAGATGAGTTAACTATCATCTCAGCTAGTTGATAGAATTGTTCAGCTACACCTTCTAGGATTGTTTTCTACAGCTATAGGAAAATTAAAACCTTTTAAAAATTATATTTGAAGATTTTTGCTTAGAAGCCCTTAATAATGAATTAAGATCTCGAGATAGCCATTTTTCAGATATCACTATGATTAAAACTAGATTCATAAAGCAGTGTTGGATGTCACAGAGTAAATAATGAACCTTTATAGAGGGCACAAATTATAAGGGCATTACTAATAAATTTTTAAATGCATTGGGACCAGCAGGTGGCGTGGTGGTTAAGGCACTGGACACTCCCACATGGCTGACCATGGTTCAACTCTTGGACCGACCTGGTGGCTTGGTTTCTCACTTTCTCGTTTTCTCTCTCTCTCTCTCACGTTCTCTCTCTCTCTCTCACATTCTGTGTGTGTGTGTGTGTGTGTCTGTGTGTGTCTGTGTGTGTCTGTGTGTGTTTGTGTGTCTGGTCAAATTAAAATAAATGAATGAATAAATAAAATAAATAATTATTAAAAAATTTTAAATGCATCTAGAATTTAAATGTTACAGATAAGTGTATTTACTTCTGTCATCTCCATTGAAATTGGTCAGTAATCATTCAGAATGTATGTTATGAATGCATAATTTCTACTTTTACAGATACTTAGATTCTTAAGAAAAATGTGCTTTAAGTAGCACAACAAACAACTTGATCAACGGAAATCCTTATAAAACTTAATGCACTGCATTGACTATACATTAGAAAGAGATAAAAACTTGACAAAAAATCATTTTTGCATCATGTAGAAAATAGTGCAAAAAAAATCATCTTTTAAAAGTGCCGTGCCTAATTTAGTGATTGGGAAATATTTTAATTTTAAATTTGAAACTTTTATTTAAAATATTTACATTTTAAATAATGCTGCAAACTTGGTGCCAGATCTGGTTATTTCAGAATGTTTTAATGCATCAGGAATGCTGACAGCTGTGTAATCAGGACTTAAATGCCTTGGATTTTATCTTAAAGTACTTTTTAATGCACCCAAATAATCTCTGAGTCTAGATTTAACTGATATTTGTCCATGTCTGATTATTTTTAAAAATTGTCTCTCATGTAGTGTCTCAGATGTGATACCTATAGTTTATCAGTAGGAAAAAAATGAATGAAATGATCAACCAGCCAGTTGACATTTCAGTACTTGGAAGAATATTGAGATAAGTTGGTATTGAAAAGTGTTACCCTTTACAAAAACTCATTATTTTTAGTTATACACAGAATATAGTTAGTTGTATAATCACAACAATATTCTGTCTTCATTCATTCCCACCCCCTGACCATTTCATTTTGTTTTAATTTTTGGTTTTTTGGTTTTTTTTGTTTTTTTTGCTGTAAGGACATATGGTAGAGAGAGAGAAAGAGAGAAATCCCCACCCTACCTCCTCCCAGAAGGGATGGTCACACTACATCCCTTCTCCTCCATTCTCCTATTAGGATTTTGGGCACACACACTCATGCACCTGGTATGTTTTTTAAGCCACCAAGATTTGAACTGGATAGTCGACCATGTGGGATCCAGCTGCCTTAACCACCACGCATGGACTGGTCCCTGACCATTTTATATTTTAAAAATATAAACACCTAATTTTCTTTTGCCCTTCATCGAAAGGTTTGTACTTGACACTATAGTAAAATAATGCTTGTTGAGCATCCCTAATCCAAAACCCTGAAAAGCCCCAAAATCTGAAACCTTTTGAGCACCAACATGATACCATAGTGAAAATTCCTCACCTCACCTCATGTGCTAGGTCACAATCAAACATTGTAATAAAAAATATTGTATAAAGTTAATTTCAGACTATGTGTATAAGGTGTATGTGAAATATAAATAAATTCATGTTTAGACATTGGATCCACCCTCAAGCTATCATTATTTATTTGCAAATATTCCAAAATTTGAAAGAAACCCAAAATCTGACACACTTCTGGTCCCAAGCATTTTGGATAAAGAATTCTCAACCTGTGGTGCAATTTAATACATCTTGTTTTATTTTCTGAAATCATAAGACTAGAAGTTTAAAAGTTGTCAGCATTCCTTTTGGCTTGGAGAGAGTCTTTTTTTTTTTTAACTTTATTTTGTTTTGATTTTAAGATTACCTGTAATTCTAAGTATAGATTGTCAGTTTTCTTACCAAGGCAACTATTTTTCTAGTTTTACCCATCGTCTCTCCCAAATTAAACTAAGTTCAGTTTCAAGATTTTAATTTGCAAAACTTTGGCAAATTGTACTGTGGAATGAATCTTGTTAGGACTTGTTAGCACAGTGATTCTGAACTCCATCACACCTAACGCTCTTTTTATAACAGCTGTGTTAACACCCCCTCGCTCCCCTGAAAAAAAACTCAGAGGTAACACACATTACCTACACACCTTCTATTTTAAGTCATGTGGTGCTCTAGCCATACTATAGTGGAGAAGGAAATGGAACATATATTCACTGCAGAAATGCTGGGGCATGACCACACTAGAGGAGATGGTGGGTGGGTGTTGGTACTTATGCCTTTGGGTAAATAGAGTTCAGCAGCCCCAAATGGAGCCTGAGAGAGTTGGGTTGTATTCATGAGTCCAGAACTAGGAGCAGTAATGTTGTCTGTGATATTTTCCAAAACCCTCGGTCAGGTTGTAAATAATGCAGAACTCCATCTGCCCTGGATTTGTTTAATTTGGTACTTGCCTTCTTAGAAAGTTCAGTGTATTTTGAAACTGTTCAGAAAATATTTTGTGTTGTGTTTATTTGTAATCAGAGTTAGTTTCTAGACCCAGAAAATTGTAAAACTTACTGTTGGCTTGTTTAATTTACATAATGTACATGGGACATTGGAAATCTGGTGGGGTGCAAGTGAGTTTTTTTTTTTTAATTTTATTTAATTTTATTTATTTAGTTATTTTAATTTGACCAGAGAGGGACAGAGAGAGAGAGAGAGAGAGAACATGAGAAAGCAAGCCTCCAGGTCTAGGACTTGAACCATGGTCGCCATGTAGGAGTCCAGCACTCTTGACCACCACGCCACCTACTGGCCCCACAAGTGAGTTCTTGATCATGTGGGACTTTATGTTATACTGCTATACTGCAGGATGTCTTGGATTCCAGACCTTACATGCCACTTGCAACCTTCCTGTTTTGAAAAACAAAAATGCCTCTGCAGAAGAAGGACATTCCGTGTTCTATGAGAACTACTCTAGAAAGTTAGAACAAGACCTATCCTCACATTATGGTTGGTGTTGTATCAGGTCTGTATATTATGCAGGTTTGACCAAAACAAAGCCATGATGCAGGATATCTTATTTACCAATGAGAAAGCGCATAGTTCTTGAAAATTACCACTGTGATCATCCGGTGTTTTCAAAGTTATACTGCTACCGCAGGCTAAACTGGTTTCTCCATTACCTGGCCCATGTCCACATATCATAAATTGCCTATAACATTTAGTTACAGATTTGCGGCTCTGGATTTAGTATTTAATTCCAACTTGGTCCAGTCCTCCTGCAGTTTCTTTTAGATTTGATTCTGTAAGTTGTTGCATTTGTTATCCTGATCCTGACTTCTCACCGACTGTGATTTCCATTTGGAGGAAAGGTCTGAGTCTTTAGAGAGTAGATATTACAAATCCCTTCATAAATTCTCACCTGTCATATATTTAATCAATGGAAGCTTCAAATTTCACGTCTTGTTTATGCTCTTAAATTAATTCTTTTATGACTCTTCAAATAGTATTTGCTTGCCATAATGAGTAAACCTTTTTTTTTTTTCTTTTGTTTGTTTTGTTCTCCCATTAGAGGTTAACCATTCCAAGCAGTTGCCCCAGAAGTTTTGCTGAACTGTTACATCAGTGTTGGGAAGCTGATGCCAAGGTATATATATATATATACATATATTATTCTTGTTGTTGTTTAGAATTCTGAAATCTCACGTGTTTGCTTGGTTCTATTTATTTTAATGTTGCCATAGGGCATGTACACTCACCAGAGACAGACAGAGAGGGAGTGAGAAATCACCCCCTAGCATGGAAGACCATGCTGCCATCCCTTCTCCATTCTCCCCTTGGGATTTTGGACACACATGCTCAAGTGCTGGTGTGTTTTTCAAGCCACTGGGTCTGGTATTCAAACCGTGTGGTCAGCTATGTGGGATCCAGCCACCTTCACCACCACACCACCTGGCTGGCCCTGGTTCTGAGGGTTTATTAATACAAGTACTGGTAATAAAATGTATTACAAAGCAGAGTAGGATTGCTCTTTCTATGAGCCACAGAGAGAGCGATAAAGCTTTCTGTTTTGATCTCTAGAGACTCATTATTGACTTTTTTTTACAGCACTGCTTGGCATTCTTGTTCAATCTAAATATATTTTTCTTTTATTTTTCATTTATATTGTAAAAATGGTTAATACACAGTACACAGTACTTATTCTATAGCAGACACCGATCCAAGCACTCTGTGTCTATGAGCTCATTTCTTTAACTCATGTTAATGCCTTAGGAGATCTCGAGGAAGTAAGTGCTATTGCTCTCATTTCACAGATGAAGAGTCGAGGCACATGGGGTTCCACAGCACACTCAAGGCCACACAGTAGCAAGTGACTGGACATGAACCCAGGCAGTCTGGCACGAGTCCCTGATCTAACCACTACACTCTGTTGTCTTTCTCGCCAGAGAGCAAGCAAATGTAATACTTGTAGAGAATTTGGGTGTGTGTTCCCTATACAGTTTCAGTGATGTGTATGAGCTATCGTAGTAGAGTTGGAGAAATTCCAAAACTTAGCCTTTCATGTGGTTATCACATTTGAGCATGAATGGCCTATTTCCTTTCCCTGCAAAGATTATTTTAAAAGACTCTCGCATACATACGGAAATATTTACAGATAAAATGATAGGCTTGTCTTGGATTGGCTTCAAAATAAAGTGAAAGGAAATGGATGACAGTATAGATTAAACAAGATTGGCTGGGATAATTTTTGAAGCTAAGTAATAGGTATATGGAAGTTTATTATATTGTTCTCTCTACTCTTGGGTATGTTTGGAATTTTCCACAATAAAAAGTTAAAAAAATTAAAAAGGCTCTCACAGTTTAAACATTAGAATAAGAGAGCAGTAACACTCGAGAAAGGAACCATACTTTTTAAAAAAAAAATTTTAGTTTGCTATAGGGTGAGTACACCTTAACTCTCTCACCACTGGCTGGCTCCAAAAGAAATCTAATGTTTATAGTTTGTATCTGTCCAGTTTATCACGGAAATGGAGGTATTGCAACTGACCTTTTGAGTGGAGACCTAAAAAGAAAGACTTAAGAGAGGAATTTCTTTTTAAACCTGATTCTAATCTGACCCCCGAGAAGGATGAATGATGATAACAAGAACTTACAGTCTGTTCTTCTTCACATATTTCTTTAGTGGGGAGTAATTCAGATAAAATTGCTGAGTATGGGGACTTGTTAGGGTAGCACTAATTCATGCCGATTCATTCATGTTCCCCAGCACATGGTTTCACACAAGTGTAATAACACAGCCAATGGGGTTGTGTAAGGGACACGCTTCTGTGAAGCCCATTCAGCCCACGTGCTCTGCCTGGCTTGGCCAGGCCTGACTCAGCAAGTTCATGGCTGGTTCTCCCAGCTGCGTGCATTTTGCCTTTGCTCTGATAACCAGCAGCTTCGGTCTTCATTTTCACTCCTATTCTTCAAACTTCCTTTACCCTTTTACAAAATAGAGTTCTATATTTACTTAGTATTATTTTACTATTTTATTTTTATTTTTATTAAAGGCTTTAATATGCTGTTTAACAGTATTAGTATTTCTATTTAAGAATGTTATTATTTTTGTTAGTACTCTATGACAATGCTGATGGGTTTTATATGGTCTGCCCTACACCCTCAGATAAGCCCTATTATTTTTAGTGTGATTTTGTAGTATGTGAGGATTTTTAAGCATTTAGAGAAATGCTTTGCAACTAATCTCATAGAAGCTATAAGCAGATGTTTGCAAGCCTCCTTTAAAATATTTATTGTATACTTTTAAAATGGTATCATCCCACTGTTTTTTACTCTTTCCACTAGTTATATATCCATTGTGACATATACAGTAATTTTGATAGTATTTTTCTCTCTGATACTTAAATAGAAATTTCACGTGAAATCATTTGCATTGAATTAGATTAATGTAACTAAGTCTCCATAATTGTAATTATATTTCAGTATGCAAAACAGGTTTTGGAAACTCACACTACATTAATGAAAACTCTAATACCCATGTGTGATATATAGATTAAATTGTAGTATAAACATCTCCCATAACAAGACTTCAGACTCAGTGCTAAAACCATGAAGTTGGCATGTCTGTAATATGTAGTAAGCTAACCCTTCTTTAGGACCAAAGACATTTTATGTTCAGCCATGCAAAGTATAGAGAAAATTTAAGATGAACTTTTATTTTCTAATTTCATAGGAAACTATTTTTATTGTGATCAAACTACTACATGGCCTCAAGTATTTGTTTTAATGGTATTAGGTCATCGAGAAAGTCATCACATATTTTTCTGTTTTTCTATGCAAAAATGCATCATGACTTTCTTGATGCTCCAGGACATCTGGCTTCAGCCCTGTTTGAAGCTCTCTCGCTGATCTCTAGCCTCACCTGTCACAGGTCCTTCCCTGCCTATGCCCTCCTCCTTCTTTTCTTTGTCTCCTGGATAATTCCCTGCCAAGCCTTCCCTGGTGAAACTGCTCACCCAGGTTCAGGTCTGAGTGCTCCATTTCCTGCCTGACCTTGTACTGATTTTTTTTGTTTGTTTTGTTTTGTTTTTAATGCCCTTTCTTCCTAAATGGATTGGGCTCTGCAAGGGAAAAGAGCTACTTTTTATGTGTGTTTCCTAGAGCACCTTCCATCAGTTTAATAAGTAGTTCTCAATTTGTTGGTGCCTGAAGTACCTAGATCACAGTAAATTTCCTGGGAGGCAAGTTTTAGTTACCTGGCCAGAATATGTAGCAATTCATGCAGAAGTTGGCACTGGTCATATGTGCATATGTAGAGCTGCAGTTGATTTAAGGTATTTTACGTCTTTATTTTTTTTTTCAGCCCTTAGATTTTAGAATAATAACATCTAGATTAAAATGCATACCCCATCTATAAAACTGCTCTTTTGCAATGAGGTAAGGGATATATGTATATATATATATATATACACAACACATACATATATATATATATACACACATGCCCTTGTTCTCAAGGGAGGGCTCTAGGCACAAACCCATATATATATACATACTAAAAAAAACTGGTATTAGGGAAATATCAGGTCCTTCTAGGTGCTCAGGACTTTTTATTAAACAGAAGAAGAAAGAAAGAAAAGGTGAGTATTAGTTCAAGATTTACAATTGCATTTCTAAATAAAGAAAAAGTAATAGTTAAAGGCATGATTTTGACTGGAAATAATGTTACTCTTTTATGATAACAGATTTTATTTATTTATTTATTTTGAGAGAGTTTTGCTATAGGGCACATGTGCTTGCCAGAGATACAGAGGGAGACAGAGACAGAAAGTGAGAAATCACCCCCTAGGGAGAAGGGCCATGATGCAATCCTTTCTCCTCCATTCTCTTCTTGGGATTTTGGGCATGCTGGCCAGAATATGTAGCAATTCATGCAGAAGTTGGCACTGGTCATATGTGCATATGTAGAGCTGCAGTTGATTTAAGGTATTTTACGTCTTTATTTTTTTTTTCAGCCCTTAGATTTTAGAATAATAACATCTAGATTAAAATGCATACCCCATCTATAAAACTGCTCTTTTGCAATGAGGTAAGGGATATATGTATATATATATATATATACACAACACATACATATATATATATATACACACATGCCCTTGTTCTCAAGGGAGGGCTCTAGGCACAAACCCATATATATATACATACTAAAAAAAACTGGTATTAGGGAAATATCAGGTCCTTCTAGGTGCTCAGGACTTTTTATTAAACAGAAGAAGAAAGAAAGAAAAGGTGAGTATTAGTTCAAGATTTACAATTGCATTTCTAAATAAAGAAAAAGTAATAGTTAAAGGCATGATTTTGACTGGAAATAATGTTACTCTTTTATGATAACAGATTTTATTTATTTATTTATTTTGAGAGAGATTTTTGCTAATAGGGCCCAAGTACTTACAAGAGAGACAGAAAGTGAGAAATCATTCCCTGAGGGGATGACCACATTGCAGTCCTTTCTCCTCCATTCTCCTCTCTATATTTTTGGCATGCTTGCACACACACCTGGCATGAGTTTCAAGCCACCAGGTCTGGGACTCAAACCATGATCAGCCATGTGGGAGTCTACCTAACTACCACCTAACTATCATCTACTGACCCCATGATAACAGATTTTGAAGGGCTTAAGAGCCTAGTGCCTATTCCATGACTTGCTTCCTGTGTGACATGGGCCATTCATATTCCTGAGACTATTTTTTCTTATCTGAAAAGAGAAGATAACAAATAGCTTACTAAGATCCTAAACCAAATACTATATTCTATAACTAGAATGCTCATAAAAAATTATTACCACAAAATTCTATATAATTGTTGCTTTTTAAACATTTATT
>NW_006159807.1:4234006-4263481 GCF_000334495.1 Tupaia belangeri chinensis | reverse complement strand
ATTATGATGATTTTTTAAAATTTGATCAGAGAGAAAGAGAGAGAGAGAGAGGGAAAGTGAGAAAACAAGCCTCTAGGTCCAGGACTCAATCCATAGCTGGCCATGTGGGAGTCCAGTGCCTTAACCACCATGCCACTTGCTGGCCCCATCATTGTTGCTTTTAGTTTTTGTTTTTGTTTTTGTTTTTTGAGAGGTTTTCGCTATAGGGCGTTTGCGTTCGCCAGATAGACAGAGAGAGACATAGAGACAGAAAGCGAGAAATCACCCCCCAGGGGGGATGGTCATGCTGCAATCTCTTCTCCTCCATTCTCCTCTTGGGATCTTGGACACGCACGCACACGCGCCCGGCGTGAGTTTTAAGCCACCAGGTCCGGGATGCTAACCACAATCAACTACATGGGAGTCCAGCGACATAGCCATTACGCTAACTGCTGGTTCCCATCATTGTTGCTTTTTGAACATTCATGTGAATCATTTCCATGAGAGAGTAGATTCTATTTATAAAATTAAGATTTTCCTAGGCATGCATGTCATTCAGTCACAAAGGAGTTTAACCTTGTTCCCATCTTAATTTTTAAAGAACATTCTTTATATTTCATTATTCTTCAACTAAGGTGAATGTTATTAAAAATTCATAGCTCCTCCAGCTGCTTTTCAGCAGAGTGAAAATCCTCTGTTTATTATCTAATTAGTTCCTCTGCGAACAATATATTTTTAAAAAAAGAAAACAAAAACCTGGCATTGATGTGAGAAATTAAGATGGAAACAAGGTTAAAGAAGACAGCAGAGTTGTTTTTTTTTTTTAACTTTCCTACTCAAAATATTTTCTTCTTTGCTTATTAGAAGGCTCAATGCACATCAGTAACATTTAGCTGCTATGTCCTCTTCGTAAAACACACACATACATGTGCTTGCCCTTAGAAGAGAACAGTATGCAGAACTCAATAAATATCCCAGTTTCATATTTCTAAGAAATGGAAAAATTGCTTTTTCACTAATGTAGGAAGTACTCAAGTCCTGAGAGCAAGCCACCTCAACATTGTTCCTTCTTGTTTTTGTGCTCTTAAATTAAAATGCATGTTTTAATTGCTGCAACTGTAATTTGTTCAGAAATGGTATAATTATGAGGCATGATGAAGAGAGAATGTGCCTCATCCTTTTATTATATTTCTCCATTTTTATTTTACTCTTTTGTCTCAACTCCAGGTAGAGTCTAAAGAAATAGGCGAGGGTAGTTACTGGTAACTAAAGAAACACAGATACCCACTTCCTTTTTCCCTTTCTAGTCAATAGTACTGTAGATGATCTCAGAAGGAAAGCTAGTTAGGGTGTCAGATAAACAGAACAATGAAGTGTGGGTAGTTTTAAAATTGGAGGATTTTTATTCTGGTCAACTAATTTGGGAAATTTTCTTAGTTCCAATGGAATAACTGAGAGATTTCACTCCCCCCATTTGATTAAAAAAATTTTCAAATATACAGGAAAGCCGAAAGAAGTTTAAAGTGAACACTAGCCTACCCACCACACAGACTCTACCATTAAATTTTTTAAGTTTATTTTTGTATTGTTTTTTCCTCCATGAAAGAGAGACACACAGAGAGAGCACCCTCCAGCAGAGTCCTGACGTGATGATCCACCTCCTGTCCGCTGGGCCTTGATCATGGGCACACACATGCCCTTGTTCTCAAGGGAGGGCTCTAGGCACAAACCCAGAACCTTCTCATGTGGGTGAGCCCTACAGAGAGTCATGTTTAATGTTGTGCCACCATCCAGCCCCTGCCATTAACTTTTTGCTTTATTGTTTTTTAATTATTTAGAGGGCTTCTGTGCTCACTAGAGAGACACATAGAGGAGGGAAAGTGAAAAAGCATTCCCCATGGGCATGGTCACACCATAATCCCTTCTCTTCCATTTCTCCTTTCAGGATTTTGAGCATACACTTACACACACCAGTCATATTTTTCAAGCCCTCAGGTCTGGGACTCAAACCAGCCACCTTAACCACTATGCGACCTGGCTGGCCTCCTGCCATTTACTTTTTACATAGATTTTTAAGGGACTTAGCTTTTTCCTTCTAAGAGGACTTAATCATATCCAAAAGAAAGAATACTCTTTTCAGCTGCAGAAAAATGCTAATTATCTCCATTGTTAGGCCATGTGATAGAAAAACACTGAGTCTGTTCTTATGAATAATTAGTTGAGAATAAAGAATATAGTTCCATAAACCTGAGCGATCTGATCATTGTAGGACCACTACCTCAGGACCTTGTATCCTGTTACTTTGTTATAGTAGGCTGGGCTTATTTATAGGCCTATAGATATTTACTTTATTCTTTAAAATCTCCTTTCTTAGGTCCCCACAAGTGATGACTTTTTTTTTTTTTTTTTTTCCTCCAGAAACGGCCATCATTCAAGCAAATCATTTCGATTCTGGAGTCCATGTCAAATGACACGAACCTTCCTGACCAGTGTAACTCATTCCTGCACAACAAGGCCGAGTGGAGGTGGGTGGCCCTGAGGCCAGAGCCACAACCCCTGGCTTGATGGTCTTACAACTAGCCTCAGTGAAGAAGAGAACTGAAAACCTTGGTGACGGTTCTGATTTCTAAGCATAGCTTAGGGGAAAAAAAAAATGTTTAGAGATCTAATAAGTCCTTAATTTCATATATAAACAAGAAGAGTTCTCTAAGCTCATTGCTTAGGGACTAAGTATTTGGAAAGAATGGTGATATCACATCTTATGAGATAAAAAGATGATCACCAGACAGTTTTCTATACACACTCGGTGTCAGGAAGCTTTGGCCTCTGTCCCGGAAGAAATGAAAATACTGTTTGCTTTGAAATTTGCAGAGTACTGCATCTGCTAGTGGAGAGGGTAGGGAGACTATCAAAGCACCTTAAAAACAAAACTTTGGATGTTATAAATCCCTTTAAAAATTAAGTGTAAGACAAATGGTAATAAGAGAATGGTATTGTGTGAGCGGAAAAAGTGAGCCCAGAGTAAACTGTTTGAGCCAGGTCACATGGTGCATGAATATAAATAGCATGTTTAGAGCTGACATTGTTCCTCCCCTGACTCAGCAGAGATTTGAAGTAAGTTCTTTTCTCCTCTTGACATCCGTGGCAGTAACATGACGCCTTACGCCATCTGCTGACGCCAAATGAATACTGCAGGCGCTTTAAAAATGACTGATGTTTACTCCTATTGTTAGATGTTGCTTTGGACTTCCTGTATGGTTGGTGTTTTTACAATAACCTTATTTATTTTTCATTCCTTTGAAATATCTGTCTAGGGCCAATGAGTTAAGTGAATTTTTGTTCTGGGATACAAAACTAATACTGTAAGTTCAAGTCTGGGCTTGAAGGTCTTTTTATCTGGGTTAGAATAATTAGCAAAGCAAAACAGAAGACATAGTTACCTCCTACAGGAAGAAATCTGTGCCCATTCTAATCAGGTCATTCCCCTTTAAAATCAGTATGTGAGTTCCCATTCTTAAGACAAAGACCCAAATACTAAAGATGACTCTCAGGACAGTCCTAGCCTCCTCTGAAGAGCATCATTCTACTCCTTAATTTCTGGCTTTTGGTCTCTGGCCAGATGCACATTTCTCCCTGTTCAGGGTCTTTGCAAATTCTGTGTCCTTTGTTTAAAACTCTTCTATTCATCTGCACACTACCCTTGGTATCCATCCCTGAGCTTAGCTCCTATTCGTCATTTAGATAGCAGCAGAAATAACACATCTTCAAGAAAGTGTTTCCTGCTTAGAGGCCAGATCCTGTTTTGCTTTGTGTGCTCTGAGACATTTCCTTCGTAGCCTGTACTGCTAGAGGAATGAGGAGGTGATTCTGCAGCTAGTTGACTAATGCCTCACTGGCTAACATGTAAGAGAAGCAAAAAGTCAGTCTCTTTTATTCATCCCTGTACCCACAGCTCCTAGAACATGCCTTAAACACAGCAGTTGATCAATAACTATTTGGGAAAGAAAGAAGAAAATACCATGGCGGAAATAATATAAAAAGACACTAATGTTATACAAGAAAATACAAGCATGGAAGTTGTTTGCCACGATAAAAGTGCTTCTTACATTCATTCATTGAGATACTCATTGAAGTTCTGCTGGTGCCAGAACGGGTGACACCATTGTAGGTACAGGGCTGCAGGAGGAGCAGAGCAAACCCAGCTCTCAGGGAGCTCCCCAGCAGAGTGTCCACTTGGAAACCACTCACTGTAAACATGCAAATAACTACTCCCTTACTGTTCTGAGGTCACTGTGAAATCTGATCTGCCCTGAGAATACAACAAAGGGCTCCTTGAGGAAATGCTGACTTGTTACCCAACGGATTAGTAGAATTTTAACACTGGTATTAATACCCTTGAGATAAGGAGTCTTTTAGAGTATGTCAATAAAATTTGAAAACAGGACAGCTGGTCAGTTTTTCACTTAAAACCTCCATGTGGCCGAGAGCACTATCCACCAAAAAGAAATTTCTAGGACACATGACGTACTGTGACAACTTTTTCCCCCAAATCATGAATCAGCAGTTTTCAAACCTCTGGTCTCAGGACTATTATATTCTTAAAAATTATTGTGGGGACCAGCAGTTAGCGTAATGGCTATGTCACTGAACTCCCACATAGTCGACTGTGGTTCAAGTCCTGGACCCGGTGGCTTAAACTCACACCAGGCGCATGTGTGTCCGTGCCCAAGATCCCCAGAGGAGAATGGAGGAGAAGGGATTGTGGCGTGGCTATCCCCTCCCCGGGGGTGTGGGGGCGCTGATTTCTTGCTTTCTGTTTCTGTCTCTCTCTCTGTCTTTCTGGCAAGCGCATGTGCCCTATAGCAAAAACCTCTCCAAAAAAAAAAAATATTGTGGACTCCAAAGAACTTTTAGTTAAGTGAGTTATATTCTTCAGTATTTACCACATTCAAAATTAGAACTTAGAAAAAATTAATTATGTATTTTTGGTCTATTTAAAAAATATGAATAAATCTTGATTCTGCATTTGCCCTATGATGTTATCAATTGTCATGAAGCCTCTGGAAACTATACTTGTGAGAGAATAAGAATAGAAAAGACAAATCTTGTCTTAGTGTCATTGCAACAATCAGTTTAACCTCTAGAATCCTTTGAAAAGGTTTCATGGGTCTCCAGAGCACATGTTGAAAACCACTGGGTTGAAAATCACTAAGATGGACAAAGAGTGACTTACTGTCTTTAAATAGCATTTTAATTAAAACATCGCACCAAAGGATATAAAAAGGTAGTTCACAAAAAGAGAAATCAAATGGTTAATGAGCACGTGGAAAAATATTGAACCTCAGTAATCAAATAAATATAAAAGACTGTAATTCATTTATCAGATTGGTAAAAATTTGCATTATGAAATATCCAGTGTTAACCTGCCTTCTCATGTGTTGCTGGTGGGAAAAATGCTACCTTTCTCGAGGCCAGTTTCTCAAGGACATCGAATGTCCTGAAAATGGTCTTTGTCCCAGCAATCCTACCACGACCACCTCATCCCTAAGGAAATAAATGTGACGGCTGTGCAGGAAGATGTGGACGCTTGTTCAGCAAAGCATTGTGAAGAACTTTAAAACTAAAAATAGCATAGTGGGGGCCAGCAGTTGGCATAATGGCTATGTCGCTGGACTCCCATGTAGTCCACTGTGGTTCGAGTCCCAGACCCAGTGGCTTAAACTCACGCCGGGTGCGTGTGCATGCGTGCCCAAGATCCCAAGAGGAGAATGGAGGAGAAGGGATTGTGGTGTGGCCATCCCCCCTGGGTGGTGATTTCTCACTTTCTGTCTCTCTGTCTGTCTCTGTCTTTCTGGCAAGCGCACACACCCTATAGCAAAAACCTCTCCAAAAAAAATTTTTTTTTAATTAAAAAAAAAGAAGTAGCATAGTGCAATAAAAAAAGGAATGGTATTTTTAAATGATGATATCTTCCTATAGAGAATCACATGGAGCTATTCATGATGAAAACAAATCTAATAACATGAACTGTAAAATATGGGTTATAAAGACATGCGCACCAGTGCATGGCTGGTCCCAGCTCCTTGGGAGGCTGAGGTAGACGGGAGCAACATGGTGAGACCTCGCCTTAAAATCTGTACATGTAGAGAGAGGCCATAGTCAGTAGTAAATTTAGAATGATTCCTTTTTTTATAACATAAACATACACTGATGTGTATATGTTTGTGTACCTAGAGAAAATACCCACCGGGTAATAGGATTATGGAAAAATATTTTCTATTTATAAATCTTCATCATCTACATTTTCTACATTGAACCTGGAGTAGATGAATAAGTTTAATTTTTAAAATGCCTTCAGATGAAAAATTAGAGAAAATTGGTAATAGAGAATGTGGGACCAAAGGTAAAACATATTGATGCATTAATATTTTAGTAAAACGCATACCGTTGTGTAGGGGACTTCCTCAATGGTTCTTTCAGAAGCTATTAGTCCTGCTCTCAGAGCTGGAAAGAGAATATGTATTTATACCTGACCCAGTAAACCACAGCTTCAGAAAAACTGTTGTAACTTAGCTTGGCAACTAGTTATGAACATGGGGAATGACGTTAGGAATTATCATAGTAATAAACACAGTTGTCCTTTATTAAGTTTCTACCAGCGGCTTGTATTTCATTTGGATTATCTTTTTTAATCCGCATAGCAATGCTAAATTATATCATAGATGCCAACCCTGCGGCCTGGGCAGGTTGGGGCAGTGGCCTGTGATCATACAGTGGATCTGGCGACATGGGCCAGCTCTTGTACATGTGTGCTGCAGCGCTGTTTTGAACTCATGGTCATTGTCATGCTGTCTGCTCATTAGCATGCAGTATTCACTTGACTTTCCTTTTAAGTTAAAGAGGAATATTACAGGACACGACCATTTTATCAAGGCAAAAAAGACTGTCTTACTCAATATGCCAAGTGCCAAAAAGACCTATTTTATTTTTATCTGGATATTTCAAAGGACAACACATTCAGAGAATTTTCTTTCCCCACACTTCTGTTTGCTGTCTGAAATCATGTGACTAGGGTCCAAAAGGTGTTTTTATAAATTAGAGTCATAGGGAAGTCTGATTCCAGTCCTTCTGTGGAGTTTCTGGCAAATGATTGCTTTCTGGTAGAGCTTTCTCTACACACAGACCAGATGGAGCATCTATTTTTAGAAAATTAAGTGATCGTTCTGGAAATTCTTTTTAAAACAAGATCATTAAAAGCCACATAAACTGTATTCTTTCCCTTGACCTAGTAAACAATAGGAAAGAAATCTACTGTCAGACATTTCCTTGTTCATCAGATCTTCAACTTACTTTTTTATTTATTTATTTATTTTATTTCAATCTATTTATTTGCATTCATTCACTGTACATCATTACAACATACAAAATGAGATTTTCCACCCAGAGTACCCTGTATATTGTCTCAATCAATCACATCAACAAACATGTTATTGTCAGCAGATGATCTTCCATTTCTTGTTTTCTGTATGCTTAGCTTTTTTTTCCCCCTCATCCTTGATCTTCAACTTACTTTTGAAGTAAGTTGACCGATTAGTAATAATGACAGTGAGTATTAAGAACAGGAAGCATGTCATCCTGCTGGACACGTTTTCAGTTTTCAGGAACCCCTGCGACCATCGGTAGGTCTGTGGTAATCGGCACAAGTGAGCCCGTGAGGCGGGACAGGACCCTGGTATCTGGGTCTCTTGGCGAAATACTTTGGTGTTCCTGTTTTTCCCTTGGTGATCAACGGACTCTCACCATGGCATGCCTTCTTAAAAGCAGAGATCAAAGATATAATTTTGGCCTTTTGGATATTAGTACCTAACCAATAATATGTAACACTAGATTTAATATGTATTATATATTTATCATGTAATATATATGCTCTATTGCTGTTTTTACAAATTGACCATTTATTTCAAAATAGGTTCTGTCTAATGAAAGAAAATAATCAGTTCATTGTCTTTTTGGAGCATATGGAAAATTGATACACGTTGAAATCAACTCTGCTTGGATTTGGTTTAAGAGAAAACCATAATTTCCATCAATTAAGAACCAGGAGGTTATATAAACGCATCAACAATTGCACTTGATGCAAAACAATGCACCAACAAAAACAAAGGGAATAGCAGGGGGAGCAGCCGTCTCTTGTCCTCTGTCCTCAGGCTTGGACTGTGGCCTTACAGCCAATAACTCTCACCCTAGTTCACACTCTGGGGCGTCAGGGGGAACAGTGTTGGGAGTTGGGTTTGAGGAGATAGACTGAGGAAGAGACAGTCAGGGTTTGTTTCTTTTATTTTTTTGGAGAGATTTTTGCTATAGGGCACGTCTGCTCGCCAGACAGACAGAGACAGAGAGAGACAGAAAGCGAGAAATCACCCACAGGAAGCGGAGTGTTGGGCCCAAATC
Source organism: Tupaia belangeri chinensis (assembly GCF_000334495.1). Lineage (NCBI taxonomy): Eukaryota > Metazoa > Chordata > Mammalia > Scandentia > Tupaiidae > Tupaia > Tupaia belangeri. The sequence goes on along the minus strand of NW_006159807.1, from coordinate 4,255,051 downwards.
CATATCCCACCTTATAGCTGTCCTGAGTTGGGTTTTGCCAACTGATACTCAGGGGGGATGGCCACGCCGCAGTCCCTTCTCCTCCATTCTCCTCTCAGGATCTTGGGCACGCACACACACACGCCAGGTGTGAGTTTAAGCCACTGGGTCTGGGACTCAAACCATGGTCAAATACATGGGAGTCCAGCGACATAGCCATTTCACCTATTGCTGGTTCCTGGCCAAGGTTTTCTACATTGTTTTTTTTCGTCAGTCCTTCATTTGAAAAATGAAAAGAGGGCCAGCAGTTGGCATGGTGGTAAAGGCATTGGATTCTCACATGGCTGACTGTGGTTTGATTCCTGGATCTGGCAGCTTGCTTTCTCACTTTCTCTCTCTCCTCTCTCTCTCTCTCTCTCTCTCTCTGTTGAGCATGTGTGCCCTGTAGCAAATTTAAACAGATAATAAGAATGATAAATAAAATTAAGCCATTCTTTTTTAAAAGAAAGAAAAAATAAAATAAATTTGCAAGTGAGCATATTTCTGTCAATATCAGGGATAAAATTTGGATTTTGTGATACAGTTAGAATTCTGAAAGATTGCTGATTTAATTCCTTTCTGTAGGAAGTGTAATATGACTGCTCTAATGACACCAATAAAAGAGACAGTGCTTTGATATTTGTGGGTGGCAGAGCAATTGTTTTTAGTTTTTCGCCATAGGATACATGCACTCACTGGAGAGAGACAGTGAGAGAGAATCAGCCTCCTAGGGTGATTTCTCACCTCCTCCTCCATTCTCCCCCTGGGATTTTAGGTATGCCTGCGCACACACACCCAGAGTCATGTCCAAGCCTCTAGGTCCGGGACTCAAAACAGTAGTCAGCCATGTGAGAATCCAGCACTTTAACCACCACACCCTCTGTTGGCCCCTGGCAATATTCCTTTTTTTTTTTAATGGTAGAGAGCATGTGCACATGCATGTGCATATACGAGAAAGAGAGAGAGAGAGAGAAGCACCTTCAACAGGGTCTCCTTATGCCGTGATCCCCATTCCCCAGCCCTCCAGTTCCTAAGGGTGCCAGGAACCTATGCATTTACCCAGCGTGTTTTTAGACCAATCTGTGCATTCCAGCTTTGTAGGGCACTTGCATTATAGCTGAGCCACAGATGCTCTTCACACTTAGTTGCTACCTCCCTTCTCTGAGGTACTGTTCAGACGAGCAGGGAAGCGGAGTGTTGGGCCCAAACCATATCCCACCTTATAGCTGTCCTGAGTTCGATTTTGCCAACTGATACTCAGAACCTTTTTGTTTCATTCATTTATAAGAACATTGCAATAAGCTGCCACTTACTCTGATTTTCTTTGGATATAAAAAGGCAGATTTTGATTACATGTCTTTATTATTAATATAGAGTAGAGGCCTGGGGCCTCTACTTTTAATACTCAGGTCTCAATCATGATAATGTACTCTACATTTCAGGGTCATCTTAGCGGCACCCACAGGCAACTGGCAGCCACACTTAGCAGATCATGGACAACAGTCACCTGTTTCCAGTCTCTTCCTTCTGCATCCTTTTCCAACCTTTCCTCTCTCTCTCTCTTCCTCTCTTCCTTTCTTCTCCTCCCCCCCCCCCCTTTCTTTCATCACTATTGCTTATTTACAGGCTCTCCAGAAAGTCAAAAGAAAGCACTTCCAGTTCTCAGAGCATAAATTTAGACTTAACATTGTGACAGCCCTGAAGGAGAGAGGAAGTCTGTACTGAGCCATCTTACCAGCTTTGAGTCCTAGGAAGAACAGGTCTATGCCCTGGGGCATATTGTTCCAGTTGGTGAGGTTGTTGGCCTATGGGGGCTAAGGAGGGAATTTCTTTTAAATATTATTGGAGTTAAAAAGAACCTCAGAGTTCATCTGGCACCAGAGTTCCTATACTTGCCTGACTGTAAAAATTACCGGGATCTTTTATTAAATAGTAGAAATTCCTAGGCCCCACAAGGAAGGGTATTAGCAATCTGTGTGTGTTTTAACAAGCTACCAAGGTAAGTCATGGGATCAAACAAGTTGAGGAGCTGATGTAATGTAACAACCACCCTTTACAACCAAGAAAACTGAGTCAGTGTAGTCAACTGGTTGCTTGGGTTATTGAGCCAGTGAGTTGGCTACAGTGCTGTCTTAACCACTTACTAATGGTGATATTGATCAACTAACCTGAGTATCTCCTATCTATAATATGAGATTAGCACTTCTCCTCTGGGTTATTATGAGACTAAAGTGCTTTGTCAACTGTGAAGAGCTACAGGATGAAGGCATTTGTTAAATGGCCAAACCAGGACAGCAGCGCTATAGCTCATATAGCTGTATCCCGATGGTCCTTCAATGCTTTATTGAAATATTTTGAGCTTTTGTTTCCAAACTAGAAACTACCTGTTGATTTTTTTTTTTTGGAGAGGTTTTCACTATAGGGCGCGTGCACTCGCCAGACAGAGAGACAAAGAGATAGAAAGTGAGAAATCACCCCCCGGGGGGATGGCCACACCGCAATCCCTTCTCCTCCATTCTCCTCATGGGATCTTGGGCACGCACGCACATGTGCCTGGCGTGAGTTTTAAGCCACCGGGTCCGGGACATGAACCGCGGTCGACTACGTGGGAGTCCAGTGACATAGCCATTATGCTAACTGCTGGTCCCAAAACTACCTGTTGATTTTTAAGGATATGAAAGAATCCTTCTTTGATTGTTTCCTGGTTGATTTAAAAGCATTAGCCTTTTACTGTGAATAGCATTCTGATGGACCCACTAAGCGTTTGAAATCTCTTAAGTAAAACTGAGACTTACACCAATTACCTCTACGCAGGTGTGAAATTGAGGCAACTCTTGAAAGGCTAAAGAAACTAGAGCGTGATCTCAGCTTTAAAGAGCAGGAGCTTAAAGAACGAGAAAGACGTTTAAAGATGTGGGAGCAGAAACTGACAGAGCAGTCCAACACCCCGGTGAGTATGCTCCCTGTTCCCCATCTTTCCAAATACAGCACTTTGCAAGGCTGAGCATGGCAGCATGGCACGCCTTCTCCCTGCCCCACTGCCACCTCCTCCTCTCCTGCCCTGGTCTGTTAAAGGGGCCGCATGTAGAGTCAAGTAGTGTTCATATCTAATTTCAATTAACAAAATGCCAGAAATTTCGAAGAAAAGCTTATTCTATTTCTGGCTCTTTCCTTAAGAACTGTTGTGCTGTCAGTGTGTTTGCATATTAGGATTACAAAAATAAAACCCAGTGTATTTTCACACCATCTGTTAGAGCCCCAGAACATGTGCCTAAATGCTCATTAACTCTTGAGAGTCCATCAGTAGCTAATAAATAGAACATCAAGGCAGCTAACTAAGTCTTTATGTGTCAAAACTGAGCCACTTCTTCTTCTAAACCAGAGCTAACCTGATGATGTGTAAGTGATAGACTTTAATATTTTTTACTCAATATGGTGTTTGGATCAAAACATTGGGAAAAGGGTTCTCTTGGGACAAGCTTCCACTATTAACTACAACCAGGAAATACCTTGTCCCTTCCCCCCGCCCCAAGTCTTGTATTTGGAGGAATATAGAAATTCTTTTTAAGGATTTCACTATTTATACACTAACCTTAGCTTATATGCTCTATGATATCTGAGTATCTCCTATCTATAATATGAGATTAGCACTTCTCCTCTGGGTTATTATGAGACTAAAGTGCTTTGTCAACTGTGAAGAGCTACAGGATGAAGGCATTTGTTAAATGGCCAAACCAGGCCAGCAGCGCTATAGCTCATATAGCTGTATCCCGATGGTCCTTCAATGCTTTATTGAAATATTTTGAGCTTTTGTTTCCAAACTAGAAACTACCTGTTGATTTTTTTTTTTTGGAGAGGTTTTCACTATAGGGCGCGTGCACTCGCCAGACAGAGAGACAAAGAGATAGAAAGTGAGAAATCACCCCCCGGGGGGATGGCCACACCGCAATCCCTTCTCCTCCATTCTCCTCATGGGATCTTGGGCACGCACGCACATGTGCCTGGAGTGAGTTTTAAGCCACCGGGACCGGGACATGAACCGAGGTCGACTACGTGGGAGTCCAGTGACATAGCCATTATGCTAACTGCTGGTCCCAAAACTACCTGTTGATTTTTAAGGATATGAAAGAATCCTTCTTTGATTGTTTCCTGGTTGATTTAAAAGCATTAGCCTTTTACTGTGAATAGCATTCTGATGGACCCACTAAGCGTTTGAAATCTCTTAAGTAAAACTGAGACTTACACCAATTACCTCTACGCAGGTGTGAAATTGAGGCAACTCTTGAAAGGCTAAAGAAACTAGAGCGTGATCTCAGCTTTAAAGAGCAGGAGCTTAAAGAACGAGAAAGACGTTTAAAGATGTGGGAGCAGAAACTGACAGAGCAGTCCAACACCCCGGTGAGTATGCTCCCTGTTCCCCATCTTTCCAAATACAGCACTTTGCAAGGCTGAGCATGGCAGCATGGCACGCCTTCTCCCTGCCCCACTGCCACCTCCTCCTCTCCTGCCCTGGTCTGTTAAAGGGGCCGCATGTAGAGTCAAGTAGTGTTCATATCTAATTTCAATTAACAAAATGCCAGAAATTTCGAAGAAAAGCTTATTCTATTTCTGGCTCTTTCCTTAAGAACTGTTGTGCTGTCAGTGTGTTTGCATATTAGGATTACAAAAATAAAACCCAGTGTATTTTCACACCATCTGTTAGAGCCCCAGAACATGTGCCTAAATGCTCATTAACTCTTGAGAGTCCATCAGTAGCTAATAAATAGAACATCAAGGCAGCTAACTAAGTCTTTATGTGTCAAAACTGAGCCACTTCTTCTTCTAAACCAGAGCTAACCTGATGATGTGTAAGTGATAGACTTTAATATTTTTTACTCAATATGGTGTTTGGATCAAAACATTGGGAAAAGGGTTCTCTTGGGACAAGCTTCCACTATTAACTACAACCAGGAAATACCTTGTCCCTTCCCCCCGCCCCAAGTCTTGTATTTGGAGGAATATAGAAATTCTTTTTAAGGATTTCACTATTTATACACTAACCTTAGCTTATATGCTCTATGATATCTTAAATTTCAGCATTTTTTCTATGTTAAATGATTCATCATTTTCAAGAATGAAGTAAAAGTTTATAACTGGTTTAGCTGTAAGTGGGCAATATTTTTCTACTTAAAATCACAATAGAAGATTAAAAGCAAACTTACATGTTTACATTCTTTTTTTTTTTTTTTTGGAGAGGTTTTTACCATAAGGCACGTGCACTCACCAGAAAGACAGAAAGAGACAGAAAGAAAGTGAGAAATCACCCCCCGGGGGGGATGGCCACGCCACAATCCCTTCTCCTCCATTCTCCTCTCGGGATCTTGGGGACGCATGCACACGCGCCCACCGTGAGTTTAGGCCACCGGGTCCGGGACTCGAGCCGCAGTTGACTACATGGGAGTCCAGCAACATAGCCATTACGCTAACTGCTGGTTCCTCCATTTACATTATTTTTTGATAGCTGCTATGGAAACTGTCTATACCCCATCATTTTGTGATCTTCAGAAAGGTTTTTTGTAAGTCTTAATCTCCGTTAAGCAGCCAGTGCCCCATGCATATCTTCCAGTGTCTAAAGAATAAAATAATTTGTGTCCTTTTTCAACTTGTGTGGAGAAGCAACCTGATAGCCAGAAAGAAAAATACAATGAAATGACATGTTTATTATCAGATTTAGCATTTCCTGAAATGACTTAAGTTATCCAAGGAATCCCAAAGATAAGAATTGAATTCCTATACCCAAGACTATTGCGGGGCATCAGAAAGGTACCGCATGTTCTAAGTTTGGAGAATTTAACGTGGCTGTCAAGAAAGAAGCTGAGGGCAATGTCCTGTTTTGAGTTGGGGCCAGTGGGCAGACCTAGGAAGCTTTCCCTGGGGATCTGCCCTGAAGCACTATTTCTCCCTGAGCTGGGAAGGGGCAGGAGCAAAATGTAGTCTTGTCACTACAGCATGTCTTCTGAAGTCTGGGGGGTTTTGTTTTGTTTTGTTTTGTTTTGTTTTTCTAGATGCATTGAAATCTTAAGCTATAAGGCATTGCATGGCTTGACTCTTTCTAATATAGCATTGTAAGAAAAAACTTTAAACTACCTATTAGAGTATGCTTTAGTACCTTTCTGTAGTTTATTGGCAAGAGGTTTGCTACGAAATTATGGGCTGTCTTGCACACATTATTGCTATTAGTAAAATAGTTGTGTAATAAATAAGAAAACTCTGTGAGTACTCAGTAGGTTGTATGCTTGCATTTTAACTCCAGAGAAGTTTCTGTAAAGAGACTGCTCTGAGGGCTACCACCTAACAATGGCCAGCATGAAGCACAATCTCAAGGAGATATTTTCCTTTTTTTACTTATGGGGGCTAAGGTTTATTTCTTTATAGTACTTGCTTTTAATGTTTCTTCTCCTTAGAGCTGCTATTCCTGAAGGAAAGTTTATGCTTAAGTATTTTATAACTAGGTGCTTTCTTTTATCCTCACATCAGTTTCTAGTTGAGTTTAACTATGATTTCTGAGAGGAAGATAAAATAAATCTTTTTAAAAGGAAGTAGCTAGAGGCTTAGGATTTCTGTTTGCAGCTTTTTTTTAATTATTAAAGTTTCACATTTATGTAACTTCATTTAAAAATTGTATTATTGAATTAATGCCAAGAACACTATTTTCTTTCTTAAAAATAAAACATTAGCGGGAACCAGCAGTTAGCGTAATGGCTATGTCGCTGGACTCCCACGTAGTCGACCGCGGTTCGTGCCCCGGACCCGGTGGCTTAAAACTCACGCCGGGCGCATGTGCGTGCGTGCCCAAGATCCCCAGAGGAGAATGGAGGAGAAGGGATTGCGGCGTGACCATCCCCCCTGGGGGGTGATTTCTCGCTTTCTGTCTCTATGTCTCTCTCTGTCTGTCTGGCGAGCGCACGCGCCCTACAGTGAAAAATCTCTCCAAAAAAATAAATAAAAAAAAATAAAAAAAAATAAAACATTAGCAAAAAATATTTGGGAAGATGAATTCTCCATGCAAAAATATGGAAAATGTTCTTTACATCGTAGTTGAAGGTTGATACCAAAATTTTACTTCTCTTAAGAATTAAAGTTTATTTGAGAGACATTTGCTGAGATCTTGAAAGTCTAACACAGTAAAATAAACAAGCAACAAAGAGTTCCCAAGAATGTCTAACAACTGAAAACAAATTTGAAAAGTTGGGAAGTTTGACTACAGGGGAAATCAGATTGTTTCTAATGCTTAAAACTCTAAAGCATTTTTGTCCCCATTTAGCTAGTATTTTTTAGCTGAATTTCATGAAGTTACTACTGTACAAACAACTCCAAGTCTTTTCCTAAGACTGAGGAATTTTTAAAAAACTTATCTTCAACTTCAATTTTAAAAATAGGAAATTGGTCCCTAGTATTAAGTACCTTTACACCTAGAGTATATGCCATCTGAGAATTATATTATTCACTATAAATTTATCTATTTTTTACCACACCAGAAATATAAGCCTTAATAACTTGTTTATTTAAAAAAAAGGGTAGTAACATTTTTCATATTTTTACAGTTTTATCTCTACAATGAACATGTTAAAACATTTATGGGACTAGGTTGTTTAAAATTATTATGGCAGAAATAAATGTCTGTAATCATTGTGAGGAGAATATTTAGAAAGAATGTTCTACTAAAAGAAGGAGAATACTTGGAATGTTCTATTAAAAGAAAGAAACTTGAATATTAGAGAACAGCAAGAGGTAGCAATCTAAACGTAATATTCATTTTCTTCCTTCCCAGTTTTCACATGGTTTATGTATTGAGCTGTCAGAAAAATCATGACATATTTTTTCTTATGTTCTATATTAAAATGCATCATGACTTTACCAACAACCCAATACTTGTACACAGTTTAAATGTTAGAAACAGAATCTAGACTTTGTTTATAAGTGAATTATTCAATAATTCCAATAAATAGTATTGATATTGGCTATAATAAACAGTAAATGGAAGTAAATAAATTCTAGACTGATTTTTACTGTGTAGTCAGAGTACTCATCTTGCTATAAAGGAGGTAACAACCCACATTTCCCTAGAACTGTATTGACTGCTGAACTGTTTTTGTACTTCCTCTAAGCTTTTCTTCTTTGGAACAAAGTTTCTTAATTTTTACTTGAGATTTAATCTCTACTTAATTTCTTTATCATTATTATTATTATTATTATTATTGTTAACTAAATGTTTCTGACTGAAGGTGAAATGGGAAAAAATTAAGAGAAATCTCAAAACCTATTTTGTTTTATGCAAAATGAAGGTTTAAAATCTGCAACCTCCTTTGCATTTGAAATTTGCCTTGCGGTGGTGCTTTGCCAACTTTTGGTTGCGATTCATTCTGTCACTCATAAATCGTGGCGAACATGCTAGAGCCAAATCTGCCATTAAATAAATTCTCACATAATTCCCTACATTCATTTATTTCACTAATCATTTACCTCCTGTGTAGTACCAACTAATTGTGTGGTATCTATTTCCCTTATTTAAATTGGTCCTAATTTCTCTTTTTTTTACTTCTGTCCTTTCTTCCCTTTTGATAGCTTCTCTTGCCTCTTGCTGCAAGAATGTCTGAGGAGTCTTACTTTGAATCTAAAACAGAGGAGTCAAACAGTGCAGAGATGTCATGTCAGATCACAGCAACAAGTAACGGGGAGGGCCATGGCATGAACCCAAGTCTGCAGGCCATGATGCTGATGGGCTTTGGGGATATCTTCTCAATGAACAAAGCAGGAGCTGTGATGCATTCTGGGATGCAGATAAACATGCAAGCCAAGCAGAATTCTTCTAAAACCACATCTAAGAGAAAGGGGAAGAAAGTCAACATGGCCCTGGGGTTCAGTGATTTTGACTTGTCAGAAGGTGACGATGATGATGACGGTGAGGAGGAGGATAATGACATGGAAAATAATAGTGAATGAAAGCAGAAAACAGAGTAATAAAATTGAAAATGTTCAAAAAAAAAAAAAAGGAAAAGAAACACTTGGTATCTCAGTCTGTACCTAAACCAGTAAAGAGGCAGAAAACCAAGCACTACACTTTTAGGCCACATTCACATGACAGTAATTTCTTTATTAACTTTACTTTTGATTTTGTTGTTGTTGTTGCTTACAGAAAGATGGGGGGACAGGGATTAAGCCAAAAAGATGTATTTATGCATCAGCAAATGTGGTGCCTGATTATAGAAATTTGTGATTATGTATACAATATAGTACTTTTTACCTAATAACATTTTGGCTTTTTTCTTTTTTAAAAAAATAGTTTGTATTTGACTATATGTTGTGTCTTTTATTCAGTTGGTTAACAAAAAACAAAAAACTTACATTTTGAACAAGTACTCCTAACTGCTAATTCTTCTTTGGCATTTGACACTTCTATAGCATACTACATTTTTTTTTCTATGACAATACCCTGTATGTCAGAAATAATTGATAGTGACTATAAAATCCAACAACAACAAAAAGAGATGAAAGACAGTTATAATAAAATGCTCTTCTGAAATACCTAAATACCAAGAATTTTCAATACTCAGTAGCAAGCTACTCAAAGTACAACCTGAGAGGTGTTCTCAGCAGTCCGTTTGAAGGAGAAATACTCTAATTTGAAACCAACAGAGCGGATGTTGCACACTTTCATACCAATGCCAGCCTGGAAGCTTCGTAACAACAACACTCTGTCATCCAAGGCTTAACTTGTACTTTATACAGAGAGAAGGGTATGGTCTTAAAGGGATACTTCCAGGTGGGTGCGTGCTGGGCACATGCCTGTTCCCCACTTCCAGTAAGAAGGGGTGTGCATTGTTGGTTATTTTCAAGAGGGGCATATTAATCCTGGATTCTAAATATATATGTAGATATTTTAAAGAGGAAATTAAGTAATAGAAAAGGAATAGTAAAAATAAGTTATCCTTAGTTAGACAAAAGCACAGGCTGAAGGGTCCTTTCTATAGCAAAGCTAGCCTTCCAGAGTTTTCTTTGATTTTTAATCCTGCTCAGTGATGCTGGTGTTTTCAAGAAGTAAAAACAGGTGTGGCTCTGAAATATAATAGCCAGATATAGTCTTAGAATCTCACCGCATATTCGTCAAAGCTTATTAAAACAGTTTTAAAAAAACTTTTTTTGATTATATAAAGAAAGGCCAAAGAACAAAGACTGTTTTTTTTTCAACCTAAATTAAAAAGCAGCCATTTATTTCATTATTAAATTAAAATATCTTTGGTGGTTCTTATTGTAGAACTTTTAAGAAAGTATATCATTGGGCCAGCTCCTTGGCCTGATGGTTAAGACAGCTGGATCCGACATGGCTGACCTCTCAGTTTGAGTCCTGAACCTGGTGGCTTGAAAGATATGCCAGGTACATGTGCATGCATGCCCAAAATTTCAGAAGGACAGAGAGAGAGAGGAAAAGGGATTATGGTATGACCATTCCCCACAAGAAGCACTCTTCTTCTGTCTGTCACCCCATCTTTCTTTAGTGAGTACACATGCCCTCTGGAAAGGGGAAAAAAAATGATATCACCATAGATATCTAATACAGTGCCTAACGATACTAAATCATAAAGCCACGCTTGGAATTTGAAGTGTGATGTCTTTCCAATTCCCATTAAGAACTGAATAAAACATGGCAAGATGATCAGTATGCTGTACCAGCTTGATTTGGAAAGAAATGACTAGTGAAGCATTTTGGGTGTGAGATGTAGAACAGCCCGTATAGCAGTGATAAACAGAGGGATATGGAGTCTGAATGTGATTCAACATGCTGGGCCTCCTTACTACATAGTTTTGGGCAAATTATTTAACCTCTTGGGTCTGTATGCTCATCTTTAACATGGGAGTAATCATAGTACCCAATTCCAAAGATTAAAAGGAATAATATATGTAAAGCATTTAACAAAGCACCACACTCAGCTAGCTAATATTAGGTACTATTCATTGTGCCAGTGAAAAGAAACTGAAAAATAAAGTGGTTTCAGTAGCTTCTGGAAAACTAAACTATCCATGTCAAGTGATATTTGCTTAGTAACAAGATGAAATTAAAAGTGAATAGCTTTCAAGGAAAATAAAGAGACCATTCTTAGAATGTAAGCTATACAAACAGATTTATTCTGTTGCTCATTGAAAACTATGAGCCCTGGCCCAGTTTCCTTGTCTGACGTGTTAACCTCAGAGCTACCACCCTTAGGCTAAATAAACACAAATAAGTAAACCTTTGTCCAGGAAGATGGGATTCTCACATCCCCACTCTGCTACAATTTCTCTGTCTGGACAAGCATTGGTATTGGCATAGAACACATTAATAGGCAGCACGTCTGAGCTCAGACACAGAGGACTCCCTGACTCAAGCGAGGCCGCTGCAGCAGGGAATCTGGGAGTTGAGTAAAAGGGATGGCTTGTGACTTGTGACTTCCCACATGCCCGGGGTGCTATGGTCCAGCAACCTGAAGGAAAAAGCCAAAGACATGGGACTTAAAAGCCTCTTGCACATCTTCGCAGGCAAAGATAAAATCATTCATTCAACAGATAACCATCGAGCCACTTTCTGTGCCAGGTCCTGTTCTTAGGAGCAACTAGATGAAAATCTACATTCTTGGCCCTTACATCCTGGTAAGCTAGTAGATCAATAATAACAAAAAAAGTGCACCAGATAAGAAATTAACATTCAATGTGTTCATGATGAAATTGAAGCCAGGAAGGAGAATAAGGCCCATGGGAGAGTACTGAGGTTTTTAAAACATGGTTAAAAAAAAGGACCTCATTGGCAAAGTAGCATTTTTAGCAACAGTGAAAAAGGTGACCTTGTATGGCCCAATTTCAGGATCTGTGCAGTCTGTGTAAGAATGTAAACCCTCATTTAAGGATAATTCACCAGCCTACAGGTAGCACAAAGGTTAAGGTGCTGGATTCCACGTGGATGACTTTACGATTTGAGTCCTGGATGAAGCAGCTTGAAAATGACAGTGGCCATGTGTGTATGTGTGCTTAAAATCCTGAGAGGAGAACACAGGAGAAGGAACTGCAGCGTGGCCATCCCTTCTGGGGGATTGCTTGTCACTTTCCCTCTCTGTCTTTCTCTCTCTGTCTCTGGTGAACACATGTACCCTATAGCAAAAAAATAATAAATTAAGAAAAAAGAATAATCGGCCATAAATTCAATAAATCAAATGAAACATTTTGTAAATTTACATATAAGTGCATATGATTATACATAAAGTTTTGGTGCATTAATAAAAGTAGCCAAATAGGGCCTATAGAGGAGAGTAATGACTCTCTACCCAGATCGGGGTTTACTATTGATGAGGTAATATTTCCCCCATCTCATAACTGCTACCATTTCCTCACCAATATTCCAGAGTCAGATGTAGCTCAGTACTCTACCGGCAAGAAAGTATGAGGACTTTGGTGAATGGACCTCAGTTGGGAGTTGAAATTGTCCTGCACCTACACAATGAGACTGGAGATTATTACCATATGGCATTGGCTATTTTATTTTCTGTTCCAAATCAGTGCCCTTCCAGTGCTTTGAAAATGTTAAAACATCCTGGAAGCCTGGATCACATAAACATAATTTCCTAGTGTTCCCATTCTGTGAAGATTATTTATAAGACTTTAGCCTCTATTAATTGACTCTATTAAGAAATACTTAACAGAATTTCTAATGGCGAGGTTCATTATGCGACCTCTAGGTCACTTTTCAGATTGGTTTTTGAAGTGGCAAATGGTTCCAATGACTTTGCTTACCAAAATGTACAATTAGAAAAAAGAGTTAGAGGAACACTGACAATAGTAAAGGTACAAAACAAAAATTGAAAAACTCTAGATTATGGTAATAATTGTCAGTCATACTTTCATCTTTTGCCCCCCCCCTTTTTTTTGAGAGGTTTTTGGTTTTGGTTTTGGTTTTGGTTTTGGTTTTTGCATTCTCCAGAAAGACAGAGAGAGACAGAAAGCGAGAAATCACTCCCCCAGGGGGGATGGCCATACCACAATCCCTTGTCCTCCATTCTCCTCTCGAGATCTTGGGTATGCATGCACATGCACCCGGTGTGAGTTTAAGTCACCGGGTCCAGGACGCAAACTGCGGTCACCTACATGGGAGTCCAGCAACATAGCCATTACACCAACTGCTGGTAACCATTTTTTCCTTTTTTTTTTTTTTTTTTTGAGAGATTTTTGTCTTAGAGCATGTGCACTTGCCGGAGAAAGAGAGAGACAGACACAGTGAGAGGGAAGGTGAGAAATCACCTCCCAAGGGGGATGGCCATGCCACAATCCCTTCTGCTCCATTCTCCTCCCAGGATCTTGGTCATGCATGCACATGTACCCAAAGTGAGTTTGAAGCCACCAGGTCCAGACTCGAATCTCAGTTGGCCCTGTGGGAGTCCAGCAACATAACTGCTATGCCATCTGTTGGTTCCCATCTTTTGCCTTCTTAGCTCATGAGTAGATCAGTAGGCTTTGACGACATCCAACTTGTGTGACATCTGACGGCTAGGGTAATGCTGTCACCTAGTCATATTTAGGAGTGCTGAAAATATGGCATTATTTTCGTTGTCACAGTGACTATGGTGACATATGGTGCCTAGTGTCAAAAATAACAACACCCTCTATACCAGGGACAGTCCCACCCAGTACAGCATCCCATTTCGAACACCAGTAGCATTGTCCCATACCCACTAACAACTGGCAGTTTTAGAGTGACAAGTCTTATTTTTCTTCCCCAACAGAATTACCCAAGTCAAAAAATGTATTTGCAGAATTACAACAATTACATAGTCTGAATTCTGTAAGTTTGTCACTTTATCTTAAATTCCCATTTGTGGAAATGGTTTCTTTGCCCTTAGGAATGCTGGTAGACTCTTTATGAAAGCCAAGTTCACATGGAAGTCATTCTCCTAGTATACTGAATCCACAATAAAAACCAAACAAACAAAAAAAAACAAAAAACAAAAAACAAAAAACAACACCTCCTGGAGTTAACCACAACTCTGCAAAGTAACTAGGTTCATGAAAAAGTCCTAACGGTCATTTTTAAAATGCAAAATCACATTTTACTCTTTTACACAGATGAGCAATGGGAAGAGGTTGCAGGCACATGGCCACTGTTTTTGATGCTCTGGAAATGTCAAGACTGGTTTCAGCCAGTGACTTTGAACATGCGTTGCATGTGTTCAGCTTTCACACCAGCCCAGTGATCCAAACTTGATCCCCATTAACGCTGAGAAATTGGGAGTGGGGAAAGATGTTAGGAGAGAATGAGTCTTATTGTATTATTATGTACATAACTTTATTTTTCAGAATTTGCATTAGAGTGCTAAGAGTTTTCTGAAAGACAGTTTTGAACATGTTCTGAGTAAAATATGGATGCCTACATTTTTTTTTGTTTGTTTCACTAGACTTGTTGTAGCCTTTTGAAACTAGCATTCTCACCGTACCACATATATGATAGAGCATATTTTTTCTATAATCAGGCACCTTTAGCTGCTTTTGACTAAGACTACGTTTCCATTTAGTTTAGGCATCGTCAGAGAGAAGAATCTGTTCTTTTATTTTGATGGTAGCATAGCCTCATAGCTCCAGATGCAGCACGTCTGTGAAGAACGAGTGTCTGTCAGCAAATCTGGAGGGCAAACTGTGTTTCCTCAGATTCTGACTTTTCACTCTGTTGCCTGCGAGGAGCTTTCTGGCATGTGATTATTTACTCCAAAAATAGAGTTCCAAGCACCTCCGTTAATGACTCCGTACCATGTGCAGAATAGCATTTATTAATGTCAGATACAATACTCTGCACATGCTGCCTTTGCACTCTTTAAATTTTATACTAAATAAGAGAAAATATTTATATTCTTTGAGTGTGAGTTTCAAATAGAAGGTATTATCACTTAAAAAAAAAAATCTTTTCTCAGTTATTTGACTGCAATGTTATTCGGAGCAACTCCTATGCCAAATATCTTGTATAATGTTTGTATGGAAGATTAAACTTTACTCTCGTGTGGTAAAACTATGCAGTTACTGGCTTCCTAGTTGGAATTTGATATTCCAGCACAGAGTCCGCAATGTATTCAGAAATCCAAGTTGGTGTCATACATTTCATTTCGATGTGAACTTTTCTTTGCTCTCCTTTGTTCTAAGACTCCATTTTGCAATAAACGTTTTGACAGTAAATCTCTTTGTTATGTGTTGCTGTGTATATAAGAGCTTTGTTAGATTGGATTCCCAACCTCCTTTGAAGGAATCACTGTCACATACATGCACGTGAGTGTGAGCTCTTCTCTCCGAAAGTCAGTTGAAGTGTAAATAATTCATTTGTAAAGTGATGGGGCAGTCATGAGGTGGATTTTTTTTTTCCTCCAAAGAAAGACAGAAAGGCTTAGAACTCATTCCGTGGCAGATACATATGTTAACAAGGCATAGAAAACATAAAGGAAATGGTAAGCCACTGTGGCTGGGGATCATTAGCTCTTATCCCCTGTCTTGCCAAATTCTAATCGTCTTGAAGCGGTGCCTGGCCCCAGCCTTCCTCTTACTGATCTTTGGAAGCATTGTGCAAAGAATCCTGCTGGAGGGAGTCTCACCAAATCCAGCGCCTTTCCCTTGGCGTCAAATTGATGAGCCACCCTCGGAGTGCAAGATAACTCCTCTCCTCCCCTTCTGACATTAAAACCAATGATGGTGGTTTTGATTAGTTGTTTCATTTACAACCTTTATTCTAGTGAAGAAATACTTATTTCTCAATTTCGTTTAGCACAATATTTAAGAATTGTACAAAAATCAAAACACTACACCCAGAGACGCACACACACACTTCCTCTGAAAGCTAGGCTTGCTGCAGGGAAATATTTCTGTAACTCAATCTGTTGTTGCTTGAACGAATTAAAAAGTTCTTATTTCACAGTTGTTTCCATGATGGAAGAAGGGAATGACATATTTCTGCAGCTGTATCCAGCTGCCCTGTGAAGAAATAAAACATCATATATTTTCTTTGATCAAGTTCAGTGTTAGATTCTATTCCTCAAGTCTTTTTTTCTCTCCACATTAGTCAAGCAGGTGAGTGTGTTTGACAACTCCCACGTACTGAAGTTTTCCAGAGGAGGGAAGGGGCAATCCTTGAGGGAATCAAAGCAGAGTATATATAGAATAGTATTGATGTAAGTGAACATTTTATGGCTTTGCAATTTATTTATAACACTTGAATCCTACACGTTCATGTTTCTTTTAACCAGTTTTTTTTTTTTTCTTTTAAACTCTGCTTCTCCCACTCCCTCAGAGTCTGCCTAATTTCTTGTTTTTCCTCCAACATAAACTCACTGCATCGAATGCACCAGTTAGGGGGTCATGTTGTGCCCATCCTTCCCTCCATTGCCAAGTTTTTGCCTTGTTAGTTCTCTTCACCTGGAATCATTGCTTTTCTTGCACTGTAGTACCCAGCTCAAACCACCATGCCTTCCATTCTCCAATCCGATTCTACAAAACCCTCATCAGTCTTTAGCATACCTACAGGTGTACCAAAGAATTTGGTAGCATTTTGGTATACACTTCCTTCGGTTTTATTCATTGTACAAAATTGTCATTGAAAGTACCAAGTCAGGCTGGCCCTGCGGCCTAGTGGTTAAGAGAGCTGGATCCCACGTGGCCAACTACAGTTCAAATTCCTGTCCCAGCAGCTTAAAAAGCACACCAACATGTGTGCCTAAAATCCAGACTAGACAGAGCAATAGACAAGATGGGATTGCAATGTGACCACACACCACTTGAGGGGTCCTTCTCTGTCCCTCTGTCTCTCTGCCTCTCTCAAGGTGAGCAGCTGCACCCTCTGTCAATTAAAACAAACCAACAAAAAAGGGTTACCAGGTCTTATACACCAGGCACTCTGCTATGCTCTGAGGAAATCAGGATGAAGGTGGCCTTGGACCCGTCCATGTATAATCCATACCTGCTTCACCCAAATTAAATGAAAAGCTCCTTGAAGGCAGGGGCTGTGCCTTTTCTAGCAGTTCAGAGCATGTGAGTACAAAAATAAATACCCACACGTTAGAAGGATTAATTTACCCTCTAATTTTTATACTAATACTAAAACAGCCAAATTCAACTTCTTTTTTGCAGCTCACCCACAGAAAAAATTTTTTTTCTCCATTCATGATAGGCACTGCATGTACACGTAGAGAGAGATGCTCACCCTCCGCAGGGTCTGGGCACATTGCACACCCCGTCCTCCAGCCCTCCAGCCCAACAGATCCTGGGCATTTGCAGGGGTGCCTGGCATGGTTCAGGCCAACCAGGCTGGGTATTTGAATCATGGTAACCATATGGGATCAGGCTTCCCTGGAACAGTGTCTTACCACCGTGCCGTGGAGCCAGCCTCCACAAACGTTATTTGTAAGAAAGGTTAACTGGCATTGTGCCATGTTATCTTATGAGCAATCTGAACATTTGGGCGAGTTAATTAAAGCTAGTGGCTATACCAAACTAATTCAACTTATAGGAAAGGACATGAGCCTTTTTCAAATGATGTAAGCCTTTATTATCTAGATCATGGCCACAGGGCAAATACGGAAATGTGCAGCTCTTTGTTTTGAAAATGGTCAGGATGAAGTCCTCTGCTGAAGTCTTCATTCATGCTTGTGCACCTAACAGAGGTGTTTCTGGCTGTTTTAGTTAGAGCAACTCTGCAACCAGGGTTTCTTAAGACAGTTCCATAATACTTAAAAATTCCTCTGTGATAATAAGAATAACGAGTCATCTATTACTGAGTATAGAGTACAGGTGAGTTTTGGAATTTTCATTAATAGAACGATCCTCATGTTGGTTTATAATTCTGAGGACGGCTCTGGTATCTGACAACGATCAGAAACTCTTTGACTGCCAGGGCCCTATCGTGGGGTGTAAAACTGCTATTGGTGTGTCACATACCAAGAGAGGAGTTTACTGTGACCGCACAGCTCACGTGTACAGTCAGTCTTTGTAGCTATGGGTTCTACAGCTGCAGATTCAACAGTGGATCACAAAATATATTTTAATCAAAAAAAAAAAATAATACATACCCCAAAAGTAATACAAATATTAAAAACCCTATAATTATTTATATATCACCTACATTGTAGCAGGTATCCTGGAGGTGGTTTAAAATATGTGGGGGAGGGGAGAGACTAGCAGTTAGCGTAGTGGCTATGCCACTGGACTCCCATGTAGTTGACCACGGTTCAAGTCCCAGACTTGGTGGCTTAAACTCACTCTGGGTGTGTGTGTGTGTGTGCGTGTGCGTGCGTGCCCAAGATCCCAAGAGGAAAATGGAAGAGAGGGGATTGCGACGTGGCCATCCCCCCTGGGGGGTGATTTCTCGCTTTCTGTCTCTCTGTCTGTCTCTGTCTGGCGAGTGCACACACCCTATAGCAAAACCTCTCAAAAAAGAAAAAAAAAAGTGTGTGTGTGTGTGTGGGGGGGGTGTATTCAAAAAGTTCATGGAAAATATATATGAGAAAACTTCATGGGTTTAAGAAATCTTTTGTACCAAAATAATTCATACTTTAACACCATTTTCAATGAACTTTTTGAATTCAAGGGTTGGGGGCAGGGTTAGAACCAATCCATCACAGATACTAAGCCTCACGTGTACAATGAACCATTGGTGAGAGATTAATGGATGTTATTCTGGTTTCTGCGGTCAAAAATCCTTAGAGCACTGAGAACTCTCTCTTAAGGTGAGGAAAATTGTTTTCCACTCTCCCATCCTGCAGAAGGAACCAGAGCCACAGCTGAGAGCTCAAAGAGTGAGACGAGAATAAACCCAAAGGACAATGATCGTTTTTCTTTATTTTTCACTTCATTCATATTTCCCATGCAGCTGCTGCCTTCCTTTGAGATTGGCGCATGGACTGAAGATGACGTGGTAAGCTTCTTCTCTTAATGCCTCGTTTAACCTGGGCAGGTATTTCATAGATTTGTCCACCAGTTTAAAAGCACAGGTAGTGGGGCTGGGTCTCAGGAGAATCTAACTAGGAGAAGCTGACAAATGCTGCTTTCTTTTCTGTCTTGAATGCAATAATGATTGGAAAGTAAGGACTCAAAAGCAAAGTAAGTACCTTTCAACTCTCATAAGAGGACACCATCTCCCCCATTTGCTCTAAACTTATTCCAGAGTACAATAATAAATACCAATCTTAAGATTAAAGCCATGGGAGCCAGCAGGTGGCATGCTGATAAAGGTGCTAAACTCCCATATGGCTGACTACGGTTTGAGTCCTGGACCTGGCAGCTTGAGAGTCACACTTGGGCATGTGTGCCCAAAATACTGAGAGGCTGGAGAAAGGATTGTGGCATGGCCATCCCTCTTGATTTCTCACTTTCTCTCTCTCAGGTGACTGTCCAATGGCAAAAAATAAATAAATAAAACCCTTAAAAATAAATAAATAAATAAACTAGGATGCCTAATGTTAAGGATACCTGAAAAAAAAAAATCCTAAATTTCCCTAAAATGCCAAGTATGGACTTGAGCTGTAGTAGGAAAGAATCTGGTAAAGGCAGTGCTGGGCTGGGATTCCACTGAACTGGATTTCCTTCCTGCCTTAGGCCTACTCAGAAAGCGGCAAATTCGTATCTGCCATCCTTACTCTGACCTTCCTGAGAAGGAATGGATACACGTCTCCCAGACATTCTCTGCTGCTGTAGCCAGAGAAGCTCCGTGTTTTTGAGAAGATGCAGGCAGTTAAGTCCAAAGGAAGTCGTATACTCTACACACTCTGGTAGAAACCCTGAGAACAAGCCTACTTAGCCTGTTACATCTCCAGAGCTGTTTCCTTAGTTACAAACAGGTATGAGGGTTCCTGAACAAAGGCCTCAGGACTTCTGCCTGTCTGGGTCTATTTTACAAGCTAAGGGTATCACTGAGTGAAAAAGAAAAACGAGGTGTGATGGCCAACCTTGCCAGGATGGGCCCCACCCAGGAAACAGACCCAGCGCCGCAAGGTACAGACTCACTTCTAGAAACTCTTTAGAATGTCCGTTTCCCTAGCTCCCCCTCATTTCTGGGTGAAAGCTTTTCCCTCTCTGCCCTTCGTATTCTTGTGAAATAAAATGGCTTTCAACACTCGCTAACCTCAGTGGCTTCCACACGGGGAGGGAACTTGGCCCCAGTTGCCTCTATTTCTTCCTATTCACTGAGCCCCAGCGATGCTATCCTGCCAGCCTTGCTCAACAAGGAAAGAGGACTTTGGGTCTCCTTTATTCGCGGGACTGGATGTAATCCCTTTATCCCCAGCTGCAAAGTGGCCCATCTCATCTGAAAAGAAATTTTAAAAAAGGCACTGAGTTCTAACAGCTATTTTTAGTTCTTTGCTCTGAGGATGAGTGGTTTCCAGGTCATTTAAATAAAATACCAGGGTCAAGGGCTCCCCAGAGAATCAGAGGGACTGAGTTTGGCCTC
Organism: Tupaia belangeri chinensis; assembly: GCF_000334495.1. Taxonomy (NCBI): domain Eukaryota; kingdom Metazoa; phylum Chordata; class Mammalia; order Scandentia; family Tupaiidae; genus Tupaia; species Tupaia belangeri. The sequence continues at coordinate 4,234,557 of NW_006159807.1, read as the reverse complement.
TGGTCTATCTCCCCCCACCCAGGTAATGTGAGGGACTACCAGTAAACATGTGCAAGGGAGCTACCAGGACCAAGGTCATGGGTCCTGACTTCCTCATTCTACACAGGACACTTTACCCTTTGACCTGACCAGGCTTGTGGGGCTACTTCATGGCCCACTTGAGACTGCCCAGTGCGGTGTGGTCCTTGTGACTCACACGGTTCCAGGCTAAACTTGTCCCTCAGCAACCCGGGGACCGCTGGCACATACATGGAAAAATCATGATAAGTAAGAACCCTCTTGAAAGGATTTTTAAATATTCCCCAAAGAAGAAAAACCAACGATCCTTCCACTGTCCAAAACCCCTAAAAGTAGAGATAGCACCAATTTGAAAGCTTGAGGTTCTAAAATGACAATGAGAAAAAACTCCCATCTTACTTTGAGGTTGAACCAGGAATGAAAGCTATTTGAATCTATGGAAAATGATGTGTTTTACTGTTAAGACTGGCCACTGACCATGTGTGAATCTTCAAAACCAAATATGTCCTCTCTTTCACAGTACTTCTGGGTTC
>NW_006159807.1:4232730-4233975 GCF_000334495.1 Tupaia belangeri chinensis | reverse complement strand
GCTCGTCAGAAAAGGCAAGTGGAATAAGTTACTTTCTTCATTCATAGAGTTACCTTCGCTTTGGATGTGGTTTAGTTTCATTTCATTCTGCCTTCTAATCCCACCCGCAGGTGACTCTTCCGCAGAGATGAGTATATATGCAAGCTTATTTAAGGAGAACAACATTACAGGCAAGCGGCTGCTGCTTCTGGAGGAGGAAGACTTGAAAGACATGGGCATTGTGTCCAAGGGGCACATCATTCATTTAAAGGTATCTCGGAAAGGGAGAACACTTCGCCAACCAATCTCTATTAAGCTCCCGTGATATAACAGGTCACGTGTTCGAGCCTGGGGATTACAGTGCTGAGATACCTTCGTGCCAGTTGATAATCAGTTGCCACCCCTGGAGACCCCTGCTCCCAGCTCATAATCCAACACCAAAAAGTAATACCTGGCTCAGAGGGGTCACCTGGGTATATCCAGATATCACCTCTGTGTCCTTTGAAGTGTCCATGCTGGTGGGGAAGACAGATATTACTCATGTGATAATGGTGAAGTGACTACTGCAAGAAATGCCACAAAGGAGGGTTGGGGATGGCGTGAGGAAAGCTTCTGTGAAGAAGTCATGAAGGAGTCAAGAGCTGAAGGACAAGAAGGTCCAGGGCAGGGGGTGTGCAGGGGGTGTGCAGGGGGAGGAACTGTCCGTAGAAAGGCCTGGGTGTGGAAGAAAGCTGCACAGGCCAGTTGACCTGACACTAAGGCAGCGTGGTGCCACCAAGCCATTCTGAAATAGCAGGAGGTGACTCCATTTACTGCTACAAAGGCCACACACCCATTAGGAATTCCTAATGACCCCAAAACTCATTCATGGCCAGAGTGAAACCGAAGCCATTGCAGTAACCTAAAGCCGCAGGAATGTGAGCTCAACCTGTGATCTTTGTAATCGTGACCTGGAACAGATGCCATCGTAGGTGTAGTGTCATTCCCCACTTCCTCAGAAAATCCTCACATTTCCCCCAAAAACATCTGTCTTAAGTCGTTTTGAAGCTAAACCTCTGTTTTTATTGCTGTGGTTGCAATTTAGCCACTAGATCTGTTTTTCCTTTGTTTTGTTGTTTTCTAGTTACTCAAACCTCATAACAATGGTTGGCATCTCTGCTGTCATTGTTATTCATCAGAGCTGTTTCAAGAGAGATCTTACTCAGGATAAATTATTCGCTCCCCAAGCCCCACCTCAATTCCCTGGGGTGGGTGGGGGGGGGGGGG
>NW_006159807.1:4223798-4232699 GCF_000334495.1 Tupaia belangeri chinensis | reverse complement strand
GTGGGTGGGTGGGGGGAGCAAATGGAGGGATGTGCCCAGGTAAGAGAGAAGAGAAACAGAATTAAGGAGAAAATGTGGGGAAGAAAACATCTTCCTATCCAAAACCACATCCTCACAAAGGCTCTACCGATTAACTTTCTCTGTACCTCAGCAGACCTTCCCACACTGGCCTTTCTAGAGAAGTCCCCAGTAAGGCTCACCTCAGTGAATTGTATTGCTACACGGAAACACCTGAGATTGAGAGATTTATAAAGAGATTTATTTGGCTCATGACTCTGGTGACTGGAAGGTGAGCAGGAAAATTAATTTATAAACGCACATCTCAAAGGCTGACAATGAGTTTAATCTCAGTCTATTCTGAAAAGCTCTGCTGGCTTAGATGGGCCATAGCAGGAAATATTGTTTTATTAGTACAGAGAAGTTTCAGAGTTCCAGAAGAAAAAAATTTGTAAATTTTGTCCTCTTTGGCAGATGCCAGATACGATGCTCCCACCTTCCTTTCCCCGCTGCTGTCTTTGGAAAGGACCAACATCAGGTTAACCTGGTGGTGCAGTCAGTTGCATATTGAACTGCGATGCTGGAAGCCACCTGCCAGTAACAGCTCAGGTCCCGGATCAGCCTGAAAACAGCCCTACGTACCCAAGATATTGAAAAGCTGGGGACTAGGGGGAGGGGATTGCAGTGTGACAAGACCATGTTGAGGATGACTCTCTCTCTTTCTCTCTCTCACTCACATAAAATAAATTTTAAAAAGAAAAGAAGGGGCTAGCAGGTGGCATGGTGTTTAAGGTGCTGGACTCACACATGGCCAACCATAGTTCTTGTCCCAGATCTGACGCCTTGAAATTCACACTGGGTTTGTGGGCATGCATGCCCAAAATCCTAAGAGAATGGAGGAGAAGGGATTGTACCATGATCACCCCCCACACACCTCCTATGGGAAAAAGAGAAAAGGAGCAACATTTCTTCCCCTGACCCCCAAGAGGGCATGTGTGATTCCCAAAGAGTGGGGAAGCGGGAAATCATCCCCCTTCTCCTCCATTATTCTCTTGAGATTTTGCCCCCCCCCATACCTGGCATGATTTTCAAGCTGCTAGGTCCAGGACTTGAACTGCAGTCAGCCATATGGGAGTCCAGCAGCTCAACCACCATACCACCTACTGGCCCCTCGAGCAACATTTCTTAAGAACCAGTTCAGAGGAAAGCAGGTGGCAAGCTGTGGTGGCTCACCAAAAGCCCCAAGCAATTTAAATATTTTCAGACATGGGTGTTCTGTACTGGTTGGTATTATGGCAAGCAACGTCCATATTTACTGTTTATCACTGAACAAATTCAGTGAATGCCTACCTGTTGCAAGACTGGGCCTGTAAAGATTCTAAGAAGAATTGTGCCCTTACAGAATTTACGTCCTAAAGAACAGACAAAGGTGCTTTCACATTCTAGGCAGTGGGAGGAGATGAGTGACTCATCACTTGGACTTGGGGACTGGGGAGGCGGGGGCTTGGGGGGAGAGACAGAAAGGGGACACTGCATGGAATGTGGCTCTCTCGGGCTGGATCTTGGAGGAGGGAGAGAATTTAGAATGCAGACACAGCAGGAAAGGAAATAACATTAATCTAAACAGAATAAGGAGTTAAGAAGGACCTGGAAGAGAAAGTACAGGAGCAGAAAAGATTGGTTCTGATCCAGGCAGCAGTCAGTAGCCCTGATGCCTGATGGAAACATGGGCGGGGAGTTGCGCTCTTGATACCTAAAGTGGAAGGAAAGTGGGCCAGATCCTGGCCAGTTTACAAGGGCAGGCTGGGGGGTCTGGAATTTGACCAGCTGTGAGAGGATTGAGAATTGACATGTTTAAAGTTTGCTTCTGGAAGCTTTAACATGGGTTAAAAAGGAGAGGCTGGATTTTGAAAACAGTTAGGAAGTCATAATGTGGAGAGTAATAAGGCCTGGCTAGGGTAGCAAAACTGCAAATGGAGAGAAAGGAGGAGGCTGCAGGAAGAGCCGGCTGCTTGTTGGTTCAAGCTGTTTGCAGGTTCCATGAAGTCCTGTTACATGCTATGAGATAGATGAGCCTTGAAAACGTCGCATGGGGGACCAGCAGTTGGCGTAATGGCTATGTTGGTGGACTCCCATGTAGTCGACTGTGGTTCGAGTCCCGGACCCGGTGGCTTTAATTCACGCCGAGTGTGTGTGCATGCCCAAGATCCTGAGAGGAGAATAGAGAAGGGATTGTGGCATGACCATTTCCCCTGGGGGGTGATTTCTCACTTTCTGTCTCTTTCACTCTCTCTATCTCTCTCTGTCTTTCTGGTGAGCACACACGCCCTATAGCAAAAAACTCTCCAAAAAGAAAGAAAAAAAAAAAAACATCAAATGGAGTGAAAGATGCCAGACACAAAAGGTCACGTGTATGATTCCATTGACATGAAATAACCAGAAGAGGGAAATCCATAGAGACAGAAAACAGATCAGTGATTGCCAGGGGTCATGGAGAAGAAGGAATGGGCAGTGGCTGCTTAATGTATATGGAGTCTTCTTTGGGGTGATGAAAATATTTTGGAACTAGATAGAGGCAGGGATTGTACAACACTGTAAAAGTGCTAAATGCCACTGAATGACACATTTTAAAATGGTTCATTCACTACATGAATTTTGACCTCATTTTAAAAAAAATCATAGAAAGAAAGCATAGCTCCATTATACGCCTGACCAAGAACAGTCTTCTTCCAGCTGGGAAGCTTTTGGTCTTTGATGGACAGTGTGCCTTCAGAAAGGTTGCATGTGGGAAGGAGAGGTCAGAGGAGCCAAGCCAGGAAGGAGAAGAGGAAGAAAGGAGACCTGTCCAGGGAGTGGGAGACAAGGAGAGAATGAGTTACAGTAGCCAAGGTGAAAAGGCTTCAAGAGAGAAGCAGTGATCAAAAGGGTCGAACGCTGGAGAGAAGCCAAGAAACACGTGTAGAGAAAAAGCCCTTGTTGGAAGCAGCCATTTAAAAAAAAAAAAAAACAAAACACAAAAAAAACAACCATTTGGCCCACTTGGGGTGGAGTCAGTGTAATGTCCTCTCCTCATGGCCCAGAGTCTGCCTTGAGCTTCAGAGGAAGGGGTGACTAACATCCCTTCCAGACCTAAGCCCCATCCCTCCAGCTTCTGGGCAGGTTGCATGGTCATTTAAAGACAGTTTACAGAGGGGACTGTCTCCAAAGTGGGAATGTGGCCTCTCCACCTCACATGCCAAAGTGGGGCTACCCAGCAGGGCCTCAGCCAGCCCAGACTCCAATAATTCAGCCGGAACATGGGTGTTCAGACAAGCTTCCTGTGAGAGGGTAAGATGAAGGGAAGAGCGCCCTGGAACCTCGTACCAGGAGGGCCTTGTGTACACTCCTGGGGCAATCGGGTAAAGTAATGCATCAAGTTAGGCCTTGGGGGATGGACACCGGATGAGTGCCCCCAGAGGAGAGGGCCCACCCAGTACTTCTCTAAAGTGTTTCTCAAGTCCCTCCTGATGGCGAGACCGTGTCCTCTATTCTCTGCTCTTGCACACTTGTTGTATACCTTCTCTGAGAGTCTGTTTGCTGAAAATGGAGCAGGATACCCACTTCTTTGGCTACTTCATTGTCCCTCCCCTTAAACCTGTCTGTGGCTCCCTACAAGGCCCAAATGGAGGAGCCGGTTGTAAGGTATAGGATTGAGCATCCAATAAGTGTCCATTGCACTGTCGGGTGTCAACGGCTTTTGCTTTGCTTTCCAAAAAAGGCATCTAATTTTTCTCAGGCTGGTTTGTTTTTACTGTCTATATGATCAGCTTGAATTATACCTGATGAGTATCAAAATAATAACTGTAGATTAAGTTGTCCTCCTTCAAGATTTCTTTGGGTTTCATTGAGGGAGGGAGTGCTGGACACCTACCCATCAAAAAACCCTTACAAGGCAATAAACGGGTTAGTGAGATTTCAATATTCCTGAAATTCTCTGGTGTCACCTCCTGCGCTTTGTGCTTTTCCCATAGTTGCTCAGAGTGACAACTGCATTCTGAACACCAGGACATTCACTTGTTGTTACTATCTTCTGCTGGTGTTTGGAGAATGATTGTATTTATTGCTTATTCTGAGGGTCAACATCTTTTAAGTACCTTCTCATTTCGTTAAATAATTACAAACTACCTTATTCTACTTTGGACAATCAGGCTTAATTCTCAATACATGTTAGATATTAACATGTTCAAGATATTTTATGAATTACGTAAATAATGCTTTTTTAAAAATTGCCAGACAGTATATGCACTCCCCAGAGAGAGACACACAGAGAGGGAAAAAGCACCTCCCCAGGGCACATGCCAAAATCTTTTCTCCTCCATTTCTGCATCCTGCCGGGACTTTGGGCATGCATCCACATGTGTCCAGAGTGTTTTTCAAGTCACAAGGGCCAGGATTCGAACCACAGTTGACTATGTGGGATCTAGTTTCCTTAACCACTAGGCTACAGGGCTGCTTCAGTATGCCTTTATATAATATGTGTCCAATAATTTAAATTATTTTGGTAATATACAGTCATTAATAAAATTGTGTGATTCCTTTTTTTACAGTCAGCCATTGAGAAGTTAACCCACGATTACCTTAATTTGTTTCACTTTCCACCACTAATTAAGGTAAGTAAGGTTTTTTCCCTTACTAACTTTGTGGGTTACTTTTATTGATACCTGCACCTGCTACATCCACACCTACATTTGCCAATGTCGGAAACTTGTTTGTAGTGAAATGTAATCATATCTGTCCAACAAAAAGCTCTTTGAAGCTTAGGCTGTATACAAATTGAATACCCTTGTTCCCTGTAAGTTGAAATATTAACATGTTCATGATAAGAACAAAAGAGCCTACCTTCATGGTGAGAAGACGTGAGTGTCCACGTTGCAGCTGAGGGCCTTGGGCCTCCCACCTGGCTTGGGAGACCTTTTTTCAACATGTAAGTCACTGAAGGAATTTCATACACTAGAGCTCAGGTTATCCCTTGCAGTGGGGGTGGGGGGATTTTTATCGTTTGGAATATATAGTATCGTTAACATATTTTTAATGTACTCTGAAGGTATATGCCATATTTTGCTATATGATCAGCAGATTCTTGGAACTCGTACACAGAGCTCATTCACTAATATCTTTGGCTTTCCATCCCAGTTCCCCTGAAGATTCATTTTGTTCCTTTGCAAGGTCTTCCGCTACACGTGGAAGCACATCATTTCTCTTTGAGAATAGCTTGGAAATATCACAAGCATTGTGCAACTCAAGCTGGCGTCACACAATGCATCTTCAGGTTCCCTTCTATGGTAAAATTGCACAAAATAAGAGGCACTGTGAAAAATGTAAAACAGAGACATACTCCTGGATTGTCGGAAAAGTCATGATGTTTTGTTCTATGTTTCTCTATGAGAAAACACGTCATGACCTTTCCGACAGCCCAATATTTGAAGTGCATGAGAGAAATCCCTGGCAAAGTTCTTGAAGGCCTAATCAGTCATGTCTCTTGCTTTACGTTAATTGTAATGTGTAGCTTAATCCAAACGAACCAAAAGTTAAATAACGGATTTGAATGGAAAAAAAGCCAGTGCTGAAGAAGTTGTCTCTATAATCATAGGAAGTAAAGTGTAGACACCAGCTAGTATAAATGGTGCTTGGTTTTCTGTTTTAGGACTCAGGAGGTGAACCTGAAGAAAATGAGGAAAAAATAGTGAACCTTGAACTTGTTTTTGGTTTTCACTTGAAACCAGGGACTGGCCCACAGGTAAATCACATTTTAAATCCTTCAGGTACATTTCAATCGAATTTGCTCTTTCTCTCTCCTGTAAGTCGATGGTTTACACACCCCCTTTCCAGCTGGTAACTTGATTGAGCAAATTTATAGACTTTATAAAATAGAATTTAGCTCAAAGGCTGCCAGCTGCCTCTGTGATTCAGTCTAGGACTCTTTCTCAGTCTGCTGAAGAATCCTGAGTAAGCCCCACCTCCCTCAAGATAACTCACAGCAGATCGCAGAGCAGGCGGGAGGCCATGGATCCGGCGTTTGTTAGTACTCCTCAGCATCACGACTTCCTGATTCCCACTTCTTACGGAGAATTTGTTTTCTAATGCCAAGAGTAAAGCAACACCAAGAATGGGTGGTGGGGCAGATGACGGTGCAGTGGCAAAACATGATACCTGTGAGGCCGACCCACATGGGAAGGTCTCTAGTCCACACTCTGAGGTCTGAGTGTGCGACACGTGCCAGTGATCCAGGCTGGCTAAAGACAGAGGTGGATTATGGTGTCGGGGCCCTGTTGGGGTTCTGTTTCTCTGTTTCTCTGTCTCTCTGTCACTCATGGAATAAGTAAAATAGACTTTATAAAACAAACTAACACCAAGAATGGAACTGTAGATGATATGGAGACCCCAACGATCAACTCTAAATAATGTGGCAAGGCATTTGACCAGCACTCACTCAATCAGGCTTTCACTTTATATCATTTTCAGAGTCTTGAGAAAAGATTTGGTCTAGGTAGCATATGAATTAGCATATAATAGGTTTGTGTCACTTCGGATTACCATAAATAGCTGACAATAATAATGATAACTTCTATTAACTCACCGCTTATCATATAGCAGGCATACAGTGTTGAGGTGTAAATGTCATTTCCTCCCATTTTGCAAAGAGAAACTGAGGCTCTGAGAAGTTAAATAACTTACCCAGGGTTACATAACTAACAAGTAGCAGAATAAAGATTTGAACACAGGCTACTCTGTTCCCAGACCCAAGCTCTTTAATATTATACTATTTGTGCCTTTCCTGGGAGGAAACCAATGGACCTTATAGCTAGAACCCCTGGCAGAGTATAGGTTGCCCAGATAGGGACATTGTCCATTCATTAATAAAACCGTGCTTACCCCAGGCCATTCTGGGAGACCAGTGCTTGGGGATGATTGGAAGTTGTTATAAAGAGCTGAATCTCACCTGGGGCTTCAAAAGATGCTCTTTCTAGTCACTGTGACAGCCTGCACTGCTGCAGGTCTGTTGATGCCTCTGCTGCATGAAAGACTTTATCTCCCTTATTTTGGCCACAAAACTTGGCTGAATGTCCTACCTCTGTCTCTCTCCTCTCTGGTGAACACATAGGCCCTATGGCAAAAACTTAAAAAAAAAAAAAAAAAAAAAAAAAAAGTGAGAACATCTCTGAATCCAGGTTTCTTTTATATGAATACTTTCCTTCTCCCTCTACAAATGTATCACTGCCTATTCATTCCTGTTGTTGGAAGCAACTACAAAGGGGACAGGAGAGTAAGTTCTTCTCTCTCCACTATGTCAGGCCCTCATTCCCCTGAGAGTCTATAGTTCTGCCCCCTCACCCCACATCAGTCTGATGGTAAGCACATGGCACCTTTCAATTTCAATTGCTTTCTCTAGTATCCTTGATTCCATGGCACTCAGTTTATGAATTCTCCTTGTTTAAACCTTTTTATGACTTGAAGGTGATAAAAAGAAGAGAGAGAAGAATTTCCTTGGAAGAGAGGTCTCAACCAAGAACATATGTTCAATGAACAAAGAGATTACTTTTAATATGGAAAATTGAAAAAACATGTTTTTCAGTAAATATCAGAAGCTATAAATGATATCTGAGACCAAACTCTATTGTCTGATTTTGATCATAATTGCATAGACTTCCAATGTCATGGGTTATTCACAAGGCCTAAAGTTGCTGCAACTTTCACTATTCTGCTGTACCTTCATCGCCCAACCAGAGTATTAATTCCCTCCATTCATTCAGTAGGCATTTATTGAAGACTTACTTTGTACCAGGCTCTATGCTAGATGTCCAAATTCAAAGTCTAGAAGTACAGTCCCAGCTTGCAAGGAATTTACAGCTAATCTGGAGGAACAGATCCAATCTAGGGTGAGGGATAATGACTTCTTTGTAGAAGTAATGCTTAAACCAAAACTTGAGAAGCATTAGGAATTATTAGCAGAGAAAGGACTTTGAAGCCAGGTAAACACAGGGACCCCTTCTTGCACTGATTCCTGTGGGACCTCCCAACTCTTCTCAAACATCCTCTCTCTAGGAAGGCAGCATGGACCAGGTGGCATAGTGTGATAACAGAAGGCCAGAGACAGAACTGGTGACCAGAAAAACAACTGTCATATATGCAAGGAGTTAGAAAGGTTTTAAGCAGACTTATGCTTTTAACAGACCTCTCAGAAGCATAGCAGAGGATAAGTTGGAAAGGGGCCAGGCTAGAATGAGAAGGATCTGTGAGTAGGCAGGGTAGTGAGAGTGATGAGGTTCTGAGCCTCGGCCAGTGCCATGGGTCCCAGGATACATGGAGGGGGAACTGGTCACATTGTCACAAGCTGGAGATGAGATGAGTAAGGAGAGGACCCCCAGACCACGTCGAAGTTTCTAGTGTGGTCACAGGTGGACAGGAGATGTTATAAAGTAATAGATCAAAAGTAAAATTCACGAGGTGCATATAATGTCAAGGTGCTAAAAGTTAAAGAAGTGACTGTAGTGGGTGAGGTTAGTCAGGAAGAGGTTTTTAGTTCTGTTTTGTTTTGTTTTTGGAAGGAATAAGTATTTTATTAGGGTTTGAAGAAGTTGAAGGACAGGGACCAGCAGTCAGCGTCATGGCTATGTTGCTGGACTCCCATGTAGTCGACTGCAGTTCAAGTCCTGGACCCAGTGGCTTAAACTCACGCCGGGCGCGTGTGCGTGCATGCCCAAGATCCCGAGAGGAGAGTGCAGGAGAAGGGATTGTGGCGTGGCCATCCCCCCGGGGGGTGATTTCTCGCTTTCTATCTCTCTAACTCTCTCTCTTTCTGGCGAGCGCACACACCCTGTAGCGAAAACCTCTCATAAATAAATAAATAAATAAATAAATAAATAA
>NW_006159807.1:4203170-4223688 GCF_000334495.1 Tupaia belangeri chinensis | reverse complement strand
TAAATAAATAAATAAATAAATAAATAAATAAATAAATAAATAATAAAAGAAGCTGAAGGACAATTGCAAAATAATTTGCTGAATCTAATGTTTAAAGCTTTTGCTTAAAGAAAGAATACAAAGAACTCAAATATTTCATTGATGTCCTGTCATTTACCTCTTGGCATTTGCATGAGATATATAAAGGCCAGTATTGTCATCATTGATTAGGAAACAGCAGAGAACGGTGGGACCTGCTTGGGACGAGGTGAGGGTTGTGCTAGCTATCATCACTAACCCAAGCTATTTAAAACCATCTGTAAACTGACCCAAAACAATCCTAGACTAAATTACTGTCCCGTTTAAAACTATGCCAGTTAGGCCAGGCTATTCCCTAGCATTATGAAACATTTTCTAGCAAATGTGCCTTGATTTGGAATTCCAGTTCTCCACATGGAAGTCTTGTCCCCTGACCCTTAAAAATAGAACTCAAAAGAGCAAGAGGTGGCATGGTGGCTAAGGCGCTGGATTCCCACATGGCTGACTGTGGTTTGAGTCCCAGACATGGCAGCATGAAACTTAAACCAGGCATGTGTGCATGTATGCCCAGAATCCCAGGAGGAGAATAGAGAAGGGATTGTGGTGTGACTATCTTCTCACTCCCCATCCCTCGCCCCAGAGGGTTGATTTCTTGCTTTCTGTCTCTGGTGAGAGTGCAAACCCTATAGCAAAAATCTCTCTTAAAAACAAACAAACAAAAACTTTCTCAAATTACCAATAAACTAAGCTCTCATAAACCCATCTTCACAAAAAGATGAAACCTTCACATCCACCCCCACCTCCATGACTATAGTAAGCTTTACAAGAGAAATCTGGGGCATTGGAAGTTCTCTCCAAACCTCAGTTAGCAATATTGGAAATGCCTTTTCATGTACAAATAAATGAAAGATGTGGCCTAATGGAAGCCATTGAGAATAGTGTATGGCAGTGACTTTGTCATGAAAATAGTAGCTACATTTTGCCTTTATATTTTGGAAGGATTGCAGGCTAACTGCCCCTTAAACTTGGTATGTCATTTCGGTAACTTGAAGCCTACTAAGAGCAAGCAATGAAAATATGACCTTATGTACAAATGTCGAGGACAAAGCCTTTTATTATAAGACCTGCCAACCTTTAGTCCTAAAAATTAAGATTAAATTGTTTTTCTTAGCTTTATTTTACGACCTTATAGATGATGGCACAAAACGAGGTTGATTTGCAGAGCCTTGGGAAGGCATCCGCATTTGAGTGTTCATGCCTGCTGAGGTAGTCAAGGTTGCCAGGATGACACCTCATCATGGTCTTGTCTTTATTGCCCCATCCCTTCCGAGAACCAGGACATGATCAGGCTTCAGCCCCAGACAGGCTGCAAGAATTCTCTCACAAGTGAAATGTTCTTTTTCCTTTTCTTCTCTGAAACAACCTGGCAGAGAAAATATTGGGCTATTGGAAAGTCATGGCAGGGTTTTTCTACTTTTTTCTATGCAAAAAAGCATCATGACTTTTCCAACAACCCAGTATCATGATTGGACTGAAGGCATCGCTGGCAATTTAAATTAACGTGAGCATGAGTTTTACCTGAGTGGTTCACCTATTCCTAAGAAGTGAAGTGAACGATTAATGTAAACAACACTGCATGTTGAGGTAGCCTAGAAGTTATGAAAATCAAATTAGCAGAACATTGGTCTTTCTCTGCTTAAATGTTTCCCATGCTAGAGACGGGCAATGCTTCTGATCATTGTTCCTTGGTATTTCTGGCAAACACTGGAGTAAGTGCTTTGCAAATGTTCTTCTCATGTAGCTGTCACGGCTCAGCACGGTAAGGAGCATTGTTCATGCACTGCCCTTCTTGGGAGGAAACTGAGGAATGGAGAGGTAGAGTTCCTTACCTGAATCATCTAGCCAGAAGGGGCAGACCCAGTCCAAGGACTTAACCACTGTATCATCCTACTTCTTGGAAAAAATAAAATATTATCATCCCCCCAAAATAAGTACATTAGTAATAAAAAGGCATTCTTTTATTGCTCAGTTAATACTACATTACCGCTATTTCTGTTTTGTGTGAGAAGTACGTGTACTGTCTAATCTTAGGCTTTGGACTTGGCACAAAAGGAAAGTGGCTTCCAGAACCTGCAGCAGCTTCCAGCACTTCCCAGGGTGGCCGCCACCCTTTTTTATTGAAATATTCAGCTGCATAGTGTTTATTATTATATCTCTTATCAGCTCACCAGTCAGGGATATTGATTCTCAAATTGCCAAGGGACAAACTATCAAATCACACAGCAGTTTTCTCACCAAGATCTTTCGGCAACTTTGAGCCATAAAAAATACAAAAGCAGACTTAGAAAGAACTGTCTGGGGACCCAACCTTTCCAGGTGACTGAGGAACAGTCACAGATGCTGTCCCTCACGATCTTTCCTCCTCTCCCCAGTGAGTCAAAGGAAACCTGATGGAAACCGAGTTTCTGTGGGTCTAAATTGATTACCTGCCGTAGGTAAGAGACTGAGGTTAGGGACAAAGTCATGGAAGCGACACTGTTTCTCCAGGTACTGTGGACCCTTACTCGGGGATCAGTCTTTGAGCCGAAGCCACCCTTCCAAATGAGGATCACTTCCAAGTTTCTCCTGAGGGTATTTAGAAGGGGTAGAAGAATGAGGACGAGAAAATGAGAACCATGCTGAGAAGGGGAGACAGAGTTATCACTGAGCAGAAGTGGAAAGTTCTCACTGGAGGACTCTTCCCACCCCCCTCGTCCTCCTCCCCACCAGCACCTAGCCGCTTCTCCCGTTCTCCACCAGAGGAAATTCTGTCAATAGTTTTGCTTCTCCATTTGTTTCACCTATAGGTTAAGAATGCTGCTTTTAACAAATGCTTCTCTCTTATATTGTGCTTTTAGGTCTTTATTAGATTGCTTATAAAATGTTGCATTTAATAAACTTTAATTGACTCTCCAGGCCCTTTTTGAGAGCACTATAAATATCAAAAACTGTCAAAAAGCATGTTTTTTTCTATTGTGTAACTTTTATAAATGGATAGATAAACATGAATAAAATAACAGGGCACAAAGAAAAGGACTTTGTAAGGAAATATAAAGACAGCACCTTTTGTAAATTTCAGAACTAGCTAAAAGCAGTGCCTTTCTTTACTTTGATAGATCTTGCATTTATTAAAAATTCAATGTAGGGGGACCAGCAAATGGTGCTGTGGTTGGAGTGCTGGACTCCCACATGGACGACCCTGGTTCAAGTCCCAGACCTGGTGGTTTGCTTTCTCACTTTCCCTTTCTCTCTCTCTCTCTCTGGTCAAATTTTAAAAATAATAATAACAACAATAACAAATAAAATCAAGTAAATAATTATTTAAAAATCCAATATAGGAAACTTTATTTCTCATGATCAACTATTTCAGTGGGGAGGGGATATAGGTACACACACACACACACACACACACACACACATATTTATGTGCCTAAGTATGTAAGCTTGCAGTGGAAAGGTTCTGTTAGGTCATTGGGAAAGTCAGGAGTATTTTTCTATTCTTTTCTATACAAAAATGCATCATGATGGGACCAGCAGTTAGCCTAATGGATATGTCACTGAACTCCCATGTAGTCAACCGTGGTTCGAGTCCTGGACCTGGTGACTTAAACTCATGCCAGGTGTGTGTGTGTGCGTGCCCAAGATCCCAAGAGGAGAATGGAGGAGAAGGGATTGCAGCATGGCCACCCCCCTGCCCCGGGGTGATTTCTCGCTTTCTGTCTCTCTGTCTCTCTGTCTTTTCTGGCGAGCCCACGTACCTTATAGCAAAAACCTCTCAAAAAAAAAAAATGCATCATGACTTTCCCAACAACCCAGTATTTTAAACAATATACATTTTAGGGAAGAGGAAACAAGGAGGGCTTAGTCAGAATGTTTTGGCTGTGAAGATGAGAAGCCCTGGAGAGCTGCTGTGGAGCTCAGTGCCCACAGTTACCAATGCTACGTTGCAGATTTAAAATTTGCTGAGAGAAAAGGTAGATCTTATGTTAAATGCACTTACTGTAAAAAGAACAATAATAAATAAGGGGACCAAAGAAACTTTTGGAGGTGACATATTTATAGCATAGAGTGTGGTGACCATTTCACAGCTGTATACAGTAGACCCCCCTTTTCTGTGTGTGTGTGGGGGTCCATCCTAAACCCTCTGTGTGCCTGAAAATATCCTCAGGATAGTACTGAACCCTGTATACACTGGTCTTTGTTTTCTCCTATACATACATTCCTGTGAGAAAGTTTAATTTAAAAATTAGGCACAGTCAAAGATTAGCAACAATATCAAATAATAAAACAGAACAGTTAAAACAAATACACAGTAATAAAAATTATACAAACGGGCTCTCTCTCTCTCTCTCTAAATGTCCGATTATGCTATACTCACCCTCCTTGTCACACACTGTAACAAACCCGTTAGAGTAGACCTGCAGATACAAGGGCCTCCTAAACTTACCTCCGAACTCATCAAGTTGTATACATTTGCTACTTACAGGTCTTCAATCATACCCCAATAAAGTACTTTTTTTAAAAAAAAGAAAAATACAAGTTTTTGTTTGTTTGTTTGTTTTGCCTTTTTTTTTTTTTTTGAGAGGTTTTCGGTATAGGGCATGTGCGCTCGCCAGACAGACAGAGAGAGACATAGAGATAGAAAGTGAGAAATCGCCCCCCAGGGGGGATGGTCATGCCGCAATCCCTTCTCCTCCATTCTCCTCTCGGGATCTTGGGCACGCACGCACATGCGCCCGGCGTGAGTTTTAAGCCACCGGGTCTAGGATGCGTACCATGGTCGACTACGTGGGAGTCCAGCGACATAGCCATTATGCTAACTGCTGGTTCCCAAAAATACAAGTTTTAATTGACAGCAAAGAAGCAAATACAGCATAGAATTTTACAACTGCATTATGCGCTGCTGATTTCTAATGGAGAGTGTGGGGATGTACTTTGTCAAGCAGGTTGAACAGCATTGTAGACCCAGAGCAGACGGGGCCATGGGCTCAGTGTGACTTGAGGATGGATTGACAGCTATGCCAGGGACTATCTTAAAATGGGAGAAAACAGACCTGATGTGTAGTGTTTGTAGATTTCCATGGCGTAAATACTCCAACCACGGTTGATTTCAAATGACCAGTCTGACATCACTGAACTCAAACTTGGGAAGAACTGTGAGCTATCAGCTCAGGAGAGCTGACTCCAGTGTCCTTTCAGATCGCTCTTGGTCTTCCTAATCAAGATTATCAATTCCCTTTAAAAAAAAAAATTGGGACTACATGGTAAACCGCAGATTTGTATAAATCACGGACATAGTATCACTGGTTCCTAGCTACAGTGAGAAGTGCGGTCAACTCACAGAGAGCTCCCGGCTCCTAATGAATCCATTGTTGGCTTACATCTCCTTAGGTCCCACCACTGTCTCATCCTGTCACATTGCCTCAACTGCCTATACTGTATGGATCAAAATTGAGATTCAAGTTTGTGAAAAGTAAAAATTTGCTAGGGAAACAGAGAGACTAAATTAAAATTTGTGACTGTCTTTCAAATATGTTGAAACAGTCATAGCTGGTGACTCTATGATGACAGGCACCATGTTGATAATAATAGATCTTGGCTTTTAGAAGCAGGTTTTCAAAAGCCTCCGAGGATCACTCTGAGTTCTATAGAGAGAAGACCTTGTTACTCATAGGGACTTGTATTTTCTGAACAAGAAAATAGATATTGAGAATAATCCAGCATAAAAGGGATGGATTATTTGAACTAAAATTAAAAGAGCTAATTTGGAAAACCAAGGTGGCTGATAACGATATCAATCCTGGAATTAGGATTAGTAAAAATAGTTCATCCAGTACACAGTGCTTACTAACTAGACCAGCATTTTATCCATGCTTTAAAATCTTTTCTGAGAGTTATCACCACAGTCATGGGAGGTGGGAGGAGAAGAACTTAACAGATAGAACACTGATTTTATATTTCGAAGGTCCTGGGTAAAAGTTTATTTGCTGCAAATGTTAAAATGTTAAAAAAAAAATGGACTCAGTACTTAGTAAACCAGGTCACCTTCTATATTAGTTAAGAAACACAGTCTGAGGTAAAATATATCCTTAATTATTCCAAAATCAATAACAAAACTTAGTATTCTCCTTTTTCCCAAAATGAATACCTAGTACCTTCCCATTTCAAATACAGTGAAAAAAAATTGTCAACTCACATCAAGTATTTTGGATAGTCAATTGTGTAATGCATCATACAAAATACGTGTCCCTTGATTTGTTTCTCTTGATTTTAAGATCATCCCCAAAGTCCCCTTTTCATACATAACTCAAACAACAACCCCCCAAAAAGCCATGTAGCAACCTTATCTCCACTGGCGTCTACTTGGCACCAATCTGCCCTGACCTTAGACACAAGCCATTGTTAAGGGTATAACACATTTACATATTTTGCAATAAAACATCAGTTATTTGCATTACTGTGTCAAGTTTTATTTGATTCTTTCACCTAAAAATGACTCATTTTCCTTTCTTGTATTTTAAAAACCAACTACTCTAAGCTTGTTTGAGAATAATCAAAAATTGCCCATTTAGCTAGAAGTCATTTTCTTTTCAAAAGGCAAATGTTATTTAATCTTTCAGCTGTTCATTGTGCCATCATAAATACTTTCTTTTCAGCACAGTTGTGGGGACTGAAATGAGCCCACTAATTGCCTCCCATTTCGACTGACATGTGGTGGTTTAGTGGAAAGAGAACACAGCAGGGAGAAGGAAATAGGAGGCTGAGAAAATGAGAGCTAATTATTTTCACTGCCTCATGTCAGGCTCTGTGTCAGCCTTGTTTTTACAAACTGGAAGGTTTAGCACTAAATAAAACAAACTGGCGTCATGTTTTTATATACTGGCAGTGTCATGGAAGCAGCTGCACATCTCAAAGACAATATAATGCCTGCGTTCGCATGGACACCATCTGACAGACACTGTGAGCCGCAGCTAATGAGGATATCACAGTGGTGCCAAGTGAAAGGTGCTGAATTATGTATGATTCTTCATCAGGACGGCAATAGTCCTGTACATCATTATGAGACATTGTTTTGCTGAAGAGATTAAAACATTCTTAGTTCCAGACCCTGCAACCTATACGCGCTGAAAGAGGTTATTAATGGAATTTTTAGGGAGAGTTTCTTGTGGATTTCTTTTTGGTTGAAAAACAAATCTCATGGGACAAAGCCGTGGTGGGTCATGACACTGTATAGATAAAGAAGAGAAGCAAATTAACCATACTTGTATTATCTTCCTTTTAAAGGCAGCATAATAAAATATAGTGTAGCGGGGTTATACTTAATGATAAATAACCCAGGTGCTATCATGGGATGTTCCCTCTCCTGCCTTTAAAACAGCAGGTTTCAGCAGCTGAGCTAGATAATGGCAACGCAAGGAAAGGACCCTTCGGAGCCCTACATCGTCTGCATCTTACTACTTTTCATACCAGCAGGACCAAAATTTGTGTCCTATTTTTATTTCATCTTCCATTACTTCTTATGCTTTGCAACAGCCTATTGCCTGCCATGAGACTGTTTCCCCCCACCCCGTGAATCTTAAAAAGTTTATTCCAACCTCTCTATATTATCGTTTTAAATGTTTTTCTCAACGCGGGCCATTTTGCTGGAACCCTGAGCATTCTTTTTCTTTCTCCATTCATAGGGTGAGGGTGAGAAAGGGGGGAATTTGAAAAACAATATAAGTTAGACATGGTGTGCCTAGGGCTTGAGTATCCCAGTTCCACAAACGGGATGAGTTTGCCACACAGTTCTCCAATTTCTGAGCCTCAGTCTCTTCATCTGTAAAATGGAGCAGTGCTATCTGTCACAGGGTAAGGCTATGAGGATTAAATAACAGATAAATCTCAAAAACACTGTGCCATACATACACAAACACATAGTATAAAACTCCAATTCCATGACATTCTAGAACAGTGCAACATTTCTATGACGATAGAAATCAGAACGGTGGATACCACTGGTAATGAAGAGGCGTTTGCCTGGGAGAGAGAATGACAGAACTTTCCTGGGTAATGGGAATACCTTGCTTGTTTTGATGGCTACTACTTACATACTATTTGTCAAAACTCATGGGCTATGTGCTTAATCTATCTTTTCATTATATGCAAATTACACTTCACTCAAAAAATACACTTAAAAATTTTAAATATCTCTAAACTCCAGGTAACAATCACCTATAAAAGCCGGAAAACTAATTTAGGGAACTGTTTCTTTCTGAAATGTCTTGAATGATCCTGGCCTTAGATTGTCTTTTTAAAGATTTATTTATTTAATTCCATTTGTTGTTATTATTTTTTAATTTGACCAAAGAGAAACAGAGAGAGAAAGAAAGAGAAAGTGAAAAGGTAAGCCATCAGCCCCAGGACTCGAACCATGGTTGGCCATGTGGGAATCCAACGCCCCTAACTACCACACCACCTGTCAGCCCCTTGGCCTTAGATTTTTTTTTTTTAAGATTTAACTATAGTGTTGATATTTGCAATTAAATTTTGAATACAAAAATGAGATTATTATCTCTGAATTTCTCAGAACAAGAAAATTTAATTTTTTTGTGCTTCCTTCATTATTTTTTTCTATTTGGAAAAGTTGCCTTTATCGTGATTATTTTTTTCCATACTCTATTCTTTCCTTTCTTCTTTCCTCCCTTTTTTTTGGGAGGGTGAAAGATGTCTATGTCTGGCTTCACTGTGCTAGCTTGGAACTCCAAAGAATTTTTAAATGGCTTGCAAAGAGTATAATAGTGATTTTTCACACACTAAAAAATAATTTTTAAATTAAAAAAATGATATTTAATTTAGCATTGACCATATGTTGTTCAGGATTTTATCTTCTCAGTATTCTCAGTATAATAGTTTCTGTTTTACTTTACCAGTGATGTTTTTTTAGGACAGAAGACATGTGCTCTTGCCAGAGAGAGACAGAGAGACAGAGAGAGAAAGGAAAAAAGGACCCCACAGTGGGCATATTCGATCTCTTCTCCTCCATTTTTCCCTGCTATCTGGATATTTGGGGACACGTGCACATGCACCCAGCATGTTTTTCAAGTGCACAGTTCAATCTAGGGCTGGCATTCAAACCCTGTATTCAGCCATGTGGGGCCCAGCTCCCTTAACTGTCAAGCCACAGGGCCAGCTGGGCCAGTAATCTTAATTCAGAAAAGGTTTTAGTAATCCTGAAACAGTTTAAATGGAATACTTTCTCATTAACCACACATTTTCCCCCTAAAATTATCTAGCTATTTCAGCAGCTGCCCAGATAAATGTACGTATTTGGGGCACTCACCAGAATAGTCATATTTTTCATCAACTTCAAACACAAAAATTCCTCTCTCCCCAATGATATTCCATGTGTTTTTCTTGTAGATTTGCATTGAGAGGCAGATTTTCTAGCTAATGGAAAGTTTTTGGGTAACTCTTTCTTGCTACTCGAAGACCTAGCAAAAGCACTATCTAGAGCCCAGGTCTGCTCCTGGGCCTTTTTCCTATTGAAAAATTAGCTCTCATTTTTCTCAGTGGCTTTTTCCTATTAATAATTATTAATTAGTATTCCCTAGAAATGTGCTTCAAGGTACACATTCAAACAGTTGGAGTGTCCTTTTACATAGAAATCTAGATATGAAATAAGAAATTTATGATAGGTCTAGCTGTGGTAGTGCAGGCAGCAGGGCAATACTGGAGCTAAATGGGAAGGCCCAGGGTTCAAATCCTGGGTCAACCTGAGCAAGCCAAGAATGTCTATGGCGTGCCCATGATTCCGACTGGATAAAGGCTATGGGAGGGATCACAGCATACCAAGACCCTGTCATGGTTTGTCTCTATCTGTTTGTCAGTAAATAAAAACCTTTGAAAAAAGAAAAAAATGTTTAGTAGTCAGCATCTGTCCTCCTGTTTTGCATTTGCCATGAGGCAGGAGCCGGTGGTTCGCTCCTGGTCTGCGTAGTGAACACCACAAAGCCGGCAGATCGGCTAAGGAAGGACTGGAGGAGTGTGTTTGTGACTTCAGTGGCACCATGTATATTTTTTTTCTTCAATTGTGGAGGAAAGTTTGGCTATATTGGACTTTATAGAGACAGTATTTTAATCTCAGCCATGGAGCTTTTTACACAGGAATTCACTGGAGTAATTTGGACAGGTTGCAATATTTGCCTTTCATGTTGACTGAAAGATGAGACTTCCTGGAACTATTGTTCTGATTTGGGTTAACCTGTAACAAAGAAAACTTGAAGATTCTGGAAAGCCTATGGGGAAACCTGCTCTTCATAGTGCCAAGAGACCCTAGTGGTTCAAATGCAAACTTGACCCATCAGTTATCATATTTGCCACCTATGTGATCTCAGTCAGATTTACCTCATTTGTGCTTTGGTTTCCTCATCCAAGATAAGGCTCTTTGGCTGTCATTCAAATTTTGTAGCCAATATATCTCCAGACGTCTGAGTGTTCTCATTACTAGGTCTGATCAGGATCTGTTGAAGCAGAGAAGGGCAGAATTGATGGTATATGTTCCATCTATGTAAGAGGATGCAAATGCATTCCTTCTGTTTAATTTTTAAAAACCAATCACTGGTATGTTGACACTTGGCTGCCTTTTCTCTCTCTCTCTCTCTTTCTCTCTCTCTTTTCTTCAATATTGTATGAGAGTCATTCAGTGCCCCTTCGATAGCCAGACTCCTGTCCAGGTAAGATGCTCTGACCCAGCCTGCCAGCTCTGGCAGGATTCCAATTCTAGACCACTTTTGGCACCTTCCTGCCCAACAAAACTCCCCTACCCTCTCTACCACTGCTAGATAACAGGCTGGCTAGTTGAGTGGTGTTGGCATTGGTGACCATATTGATAACAATCAGAATTACTCCTTTTTGAGCTCCTGATTTGGTTTTGGCATAATGCTGAGTACTGCATTTACTTTACCTCATTTGATCTTTACACTTGAGAATAAGGAACACTGACGTTCAGAAGCTGTATAAATTGGCTATGGCTGGGGAGAAAACCGACATAACTGGGATTCAAGCCCAAATAGTCGGACTTTAAACTCGTGATCCTTCCACCTCGCACTGCAATGTTCCCCCAGTAATGGCTTAATGTATCATCTTTTTCCATATTATTTTCATTTGAATAGAAATCGTCAGTACTTTAAGCCAACTGAATGAATAGCAGGGACATCTCACACCACTAGGAGTGAGATGGTGTTGGAAAAGGAATCCTTTCATGGCCTGTGGGATCTCAGAATACAGAGCTATCTGCTTTTGATTTATTTGTGTCAGGATTGAGAGTTGTTCACAGACATTCCAAGTGATTTTTTAATATTTCTGATTCAAAAATCAGTACCCACATTTCTATTACTTGCATAGAGCCAAAACCAATAGTTCAACATGGTAAAGTGAGTGGTTTTGAAGTAAGAGCCCACAGTCTCACTACCCAGACGCTCTCACTACCAAGATACTGAAACGGTAACAATTGTGCAAGTAAAACCCTGTATTACACCCATAATTGTGTAGAATTGTTACTTTTAGTGATATTATTGATGATTTATTTCAGCTTGTTTGCTAAGCCAACTTTTCAATGAGCCATTGGTTAATAACTCATTCTCTGGCGTCTCATTGTCTGCAGTTGTATCCTATGGTATTCAGTGACCATTGTTTCAATCCTGGTCATTATGACAATCCTCACTGGCAACTCAGGGCTCACTAGGTGACAAAAATGCAAAAAAGACCTTAATTTGAAAGTGAGGAGAATTTATTTGTGGATTACTTTTCTTTACTAGTCAACAATGACACCATAGATGCCCTGAATATATCTAGGAGTTATGCCAGAGTGTTGGCAAATTAAGTTAATGACTTAGATAAATACTGTGTGTTCTTTTTCTTTCTCACCCAGTTTTGTAACAAGCAGTACATACTTTTTAATAAAATGGATAATGCTGCCCTTGTCTTATAACTTGGTTATAGTTTTATGGCTTCTGTAGAGCTACTTCTTTTGCACGTCTTTTGCACTTTTTTCAGATAAGGAAAAAAGAGAATTAACAAAACAAATGGTTTATAATCCTGTTACTTGGTTAAGCGTTCCGCCCCCTCTCCCCAAGCTAGACTCTGAGGAGCAAGAAAGACCCATGGCCACTTGCTTTTTTGATTATTAACAGAATCTTCTCTGCTCCTTCTCCCTTCTGCCTGTTATCAGTGGCCAGTCCCATGTGTGGAGCTTGGCAAAACCATCCAGCGAGCCCATTCTGTCAGTCTCCATATTGCTCCTCCCTGTGAATATCCCCTTCAGCTTCCGAGTCAGGTAGCATTGTACTATTGAAATCCCACCTCCACCACTTATTGGCCATGAAACTCTGGAAACTTTCCTTAATCTGTCTAAGCCTCATATTTTCTCATTCACTGAAAGGGAAAGTAAATATGATTTGAGGGGTTATTAATGATACCAAAGAAATAGCAAGGTACAAGTACCAAGAACATTTCAGGAGCATAGAGTGCACTCCACACCCATGAGGTTCCTCCATCAGCCCCTACATAACACAGAGCTCCTTTGACAATACACATAGGAAAGTCAGATATGGAGTGTGAGGTCATGGAAGAGGACTCAGTTATGAGATAAGAGCAAGGCAGGCAGTCTGGGTATTTCTATGCAGCTTGAGGTCTTTTGACCGTGCTTTTGACTAACTTAATCCCCAAACTCAAGAGGCAAAAGAAATAGAACTAAGTAAACACATCTCTTTTATGGCTTTTTTTTTTTTTAATTCCAATCACTGTCTTGAGGAGGCTCTTGCTGTTTCAGAGAAGAGTAATCATGACACCAAACAATCATTATCCTGCCCAGTTATCTCAGGGCCCACGTTGCCTGGGTAGCAGTGGCTCCAAAACAAAGAAATACTGAGAGATTCATCAATTCTGAGCGACTAATTTGACTTATGTTAGCCAAGAGCTAGGTTTTCATTCTATTGAATAGACCTTTTCCTTCACTAATTGGCTCTTCATCTAGTGAATGTGGCTGGGTAAAGAGGGTCACTTCCCTCAGACATGGGCTCTGTTTGGTTCTGTAATTTGTCTAGAGGCTTTCCTAAAACATCAAGCTCCCCCAGCTTCCCGCTTAAGCCAACAGGTTTTCAACAGCCTCTTTGTTGTTGCTGTTTCATAAGAATTATGTCTGAGCTTGCTCTAGGAAACATTCCAGGCCTACTCTTATAAGAGCAGTTTCTAATATCCACATGTATGGTGTATGGTACATTTCCCTTAGTATCTCAAAATCCTTTATTCTTCAAAAAAATATAAAGAGAGTGTGAATTTATAGTTCAGGGGTCAAATTCAGTTCATGGATTTATTTTTCTTTTTAATTTCTTATACAGCATTTACAACCCAACCCTTTTATTACTGAGTTCTTCATACAAAGTTGAAAGAATTTTACAGCACACCTTCGTACCTTTTAGATTCAACTGGTAACATTTTACTCTGTTTACTTTATCATACAGCTATCCTAGCACTCTAGCCCTTTATCAGTCCTTATTTTTGATGTATTTCAAAGTATTTTGCAAACATCAATACATTTCCTCCTAAATACTTTACTAGAGTTCAATAAGAAATGCACAGATTTCAAAGGTATATTCACTGAGTTTTGAACAATACACACACCTATATAACCCAAATCTCTATCAATAGAGCTTCACCACCTCAGGAATTTTCCTCATATTCCTTCAAATCAATCTCAATCTTCTGAAATTTTTCCACCATAGATTAGTTTTATCTGCTCTAATGTCATATAAATAGAATCATTAGTATGTTCTTTTTTTCATGTAGTACTTCTTTCATTAATTGTAATATTTTTGAAGTACTTCTTTCACTCATTGGAATTTTTTTAGATTTATCCATGTATTTGCATGTATTAGTAATTATTCTTTTGTATTACTAAGTAGTATTCCATTTTATGAACATACCACAGTTTATCCTTTCTCTTCTTGATGG
The DNA here is from genome assembly GCF_000334495.1 of Tupaia belangeri chinensis. NCBI lineage: Eukaryota > Metazoa > Chordata > Mammalia > Scandentia > Tupaiidae > Tupaia > Tupaia belangeri. Next base: position 4,209,639 of record NW_006159807.1, on the reverse strand, counting down.
AGATTTGGTCTGTTTACAGCTTTTACAAGAGCAAGGCTTTTCTCATTTCTCTTGGGCAAATATCTAGGAGTAAAATTTGTAGGTCTTGGAATAGGTGTATGTTTCTTTTATAATAAGTTGCCAAAACTTTTTCAAATCATTTACACTCTCCCCAGCAATGTAATGGAGTTCCAGTAGCTCCAAATGCTAGCCAACATTTGATGATATTTGTCTTCGCTGTTGTGGTGAGTGTGTAATGGTACCTCTTGTGGTTTTAATTTGTATTCCCCCTAGTGATTAATGAGTTAAAGCAATTTTTAATTATGCCGTAGTGTTTTTTAAAGTTTAATTAATTTATAATCATTTAAAAGCCAAGAGATTTTATATGGGAATCTAGATTTCTAGCTCTTCATGAAACAATAAAGAACTTAGTAAAACAAGGCTCATCTGAAGCTGAGCTGTGGGTATGCCTAGGGAAGCTGCTCTTTAGTTCCCCAGGATTCCTAACTATGCCTATAATTCCCTAATTATCAATTACCATATATCATCACACTTGCAGTGTTGTTTTCCTTCCTGTTAGAAGGAAGTGGGCTGTTTCTTGAGCCCAAGTCATTATCAATTCTGGGAAAATCAAAAGTAGGTCAAGGGACCAGCAGTTAGCATAATGGCTATGTCGCTGGACTCCCATGTAGTAGACTGCGGTTTGAGTCCCAGCCCAGTGACTTAAACTCACGCCACGCACGTGTGTGTACATGTCCAAGATCCTGAGAGGAGACTGGAGGATAAGGGATTGGGCATGGCCATCTCCCCTGGGGGGTGATTTCTTGCTTTCTGTCTCTCCTTCTCTGTCTGTCTGGCAAGCGCATGTGCCCTATGGCAAAAACCTCTAAAAAAAAAAAAAGTAGGTCAAGAAGACCTGTATTTTTTTAGAAAGTAGAAAGATCGTATTTCCTTGTGAGAAAATATTTCCGTAATGTTTAATATAAAAATTAAATGTGTCTATTTTGAAGGGCTACAACTTATGGCTTTCTAATGAAACTGCTTGACTTTATTCATTTTTATTATCTGCCTGACCCCTTTAGATTTTTGAGTTTGCAACTCCTATATTAGAACACTTAAACTAATAAATTATGTCTCAAGGCTACACTAACTGGGGGTTCTTTAGATAAATAAAGAGATTTCATTTTATGTCCTTTTATTGAAAAAGAGGAAAAATACTCCAATAATACTTCATTTAGACTACTTTATGTGTTATAAAACATTGACACTAAAAAAAAAATTGTTTCACTTTCTCAAATTCTATAATTTTGCTTTTAATTCCAGGATTGTAAGTGGAAAATGTATATGGAGATGGATGGGGATGAAATTGCAATAACCTACATAAAAGATGTGACATTCAACACTAACCTACCTGATGCAGAGATTTTAAAGATGACAAAGGTAGGGTTCTATTTACGGCTTAAAAGCTTTTTTGAATTCACAGATATCAAACAAAGACATTAAAATATCCCAGCAGTGTGCTTTTGTGCTTGTCGATGTTCGCATCAGCTCAGCTTCAAGCTCGCTGTTGAAAGGCACGTTTTATTTAGCAGATTGAGATCATAATAGTTTTTTGTTAAAATTCCACTTATCCTGTGTGAACTAAAAAGCACTGTAAAAAAGGTCTCATTTAATTTTTAAAAATTTTCTTCTACATTTCTTTATGCTTATTCTGTCATTTATTAAAGGGATAAAATGTAATGATGAAAATATTTACTTCAAATTTGGAGTCATATTCAAACTTGGAAAACTTGTAAGGAGGAAGACTTTCTCTAAATGTGGGGTCATATTCAACCTTGGAAAACTTGTAAGGAGGAAGACTTTCTCAGTTGAGTTTATTTTCATGATGGACTGAAACAAGGTTATGTATGAGGGATACACTGAAAACTTAATGATTTTGAGTTCACACTTAGGAATTCCTGGAGTGGCAAGCAAGTGTGTTACTCTAGGGCCAGTGGTAGAAGCATGCCAGGGAAAACACTGAAGCAAGACATGTAGAAATGCTCAGTTTGTTCCTCAAAATGGAAAAAATTCAGTTTTCTCCCAATTATGTCCATACTGAAAACACATCTGTGACTTCCATTGTAGAAGGTCAACAGCTTCAGGCAGATAATCATGGTGTCCATAGGACGTTCACCTTAACTTCACATAAACCATTAACTGTAGTACTCTACTAACTGTTATTTTGTGTTTTTTTAAATTTTTTTAAATTTAAATTTATTTATTTACATTCATTTACTATACATCATTATAGCATACAAAATGAAATTTCTAACTGTCCTTTTGGTTTCAGGGAAGAAAACAAGAGATGTAGCAAAGAAGAATCAGGGTACAGAAACAAGTAGGGAATGAAAGTGATGCCTGAAGCCATGACATTAGACTTGTAAACACGTTTTCTCACAGGCTAACAATTGCTAAACACCCAGGTCTTTTTAATTTATAAGTGAATTCATCAAGCAGATTGTTTTTTGGGTTTTGTTTTTGTTTTTGTTTTGAGAGGTTTTTGCTATAGGGAAAGCAGAGGGAGACAGAGAGACAGAAAGTGAAAAATCACCCCCCAGGGGGCATGGCCACACTGTAATCCCTTTTCCTCCATTCTCCTCTTGGAATCTTGAGCACATAGGCACACATGCCCGGCGTGAGTTTAAGCCCCTGGATCTGAGACTCAAACTGTGGTCGACTACATGGGAGTCCAGTGACATAGCCATTACGCCAACTACTGATCCCAAGATTGATTTGATATCCATTTTTGGATTCCCTTGCATAACTAGGAGTTGATCCAGTGGCATTATTTATCTGCAAAGGTTATGATTTGGTTTTAATTTTTCTTTATTTTGTTCTAACATATTGTGTTCTGATGTCTTGAAGACTGGAAAAAGACTTCTTTCTTGCCCACCTGCAACAACTCTGGTAGAAGCAGTTGTGTATTGGTTCACTGTAATTAGAAGATCCAGGTCATTGCCAACCAAAAGAAGGAAGTTGCTTATGGAAAATATGAAAAGATGGAGGGACCAGCAGGTGGCCTGGTGACATGGTGGTTAAGACATTGGACTCCCATATGGCTGACTATGGTTCAAGTCCCAGATCTGGCAACTTACTCTCTCACTTTCCCTCTCTCTCTCTGTCTCTCTTTGGTGAGCACATTCACCCTATAGAAAAATTTAAAAATAATAATAATAATTGTAAAAAAGAATATAGTATAGTTGGGTCTGCTATAGTGCCATGTATATATACATGACACTATACCAGACACCAACATTAACAAGGCTTACAGGAAAAGGAGGAATGGGGCAGACCATTTAAAATTTAGAGAACTTTCTAATACCAACGGAAGCAATAGCAATCCTAATTTTTAGCAGATAAACAAACTAGCCTAATTAAATCTCTACCACATTTTCTTTGTACTCATCTCACAGTCAGTTATTCCTTTGCAGCTTTAATCCTAAAATGAAAGAGGGATGGGAGAAGAGTGCAGCTCATTCTAATAGAGACCATTTTCATCAGTAGGATCCAAATTATAGGCTTCTTCACTAATCCTTTGCTTTAACGTAGTGGGAAGATATCACCAATTTTTTTATTTGTCCATGCAACTTTTCTGGGTAGTCCGATATAATGGAAAGCAGAACAATTGCTGAGGCCACTATACCAGTCACTGTTTGCACTAAAGGGAGCACTTCTGGGTCTGCTTCTATTCTTATGGCTTTCTCTTAATTATGAGAACGTTCTCTGCTGATGTGTCAAATATTAGCATAAATTAATGACCTAAGGATAGCACTGAATGATAACAAATGTTTTAGCAGAAAAGAGAAGCTTGTAGGAGACTAGCTATTTACAAATATATGAAAGGGTATCTTATGAAAAACAAGACTCAATATATTAACATGTCGTGAGAAATCACATGTGAACCAATATGACTCATGATATACTGTTACCATGCCCGATTGCCAACTGTGTATGACCCAACTGGTCTCAAAGAAACCTCCTAGAGTGGAGCAGGCTGTATTATGGTGCCACGTCAATCTAACTTTTGTTTTTCAGCCACCATTTGTAATGGAGAAATGGATTGTAGGAATAGCAAAAAATCAGACTGTGGAGTGCACTGTCACATATGAGGTAAGCTCTTGGGGAGGAAGTCTGGTGGCTTCACCATCAGCAAACAGACAGGGATGTATCTGGTCCCTCAGAGTGCTTGTAATTTATTAAGATTTATTGGGAGAACAATTATTTAACCAACCTGACTGAAGTAAGATTATTGTAATTTCACTTTTCATTAGGAAGGAAAGAGAGCAGAGTAAATTTATCATAGATAAAGATAGAGGTAATCCTTTGTTCATTCATTAGTTACTGACTGAGCACCTTCTACGTACCACAGAATAGGTTAGGTCTTGGAGATACCAAGCCTAAAACAAAGTCTAAGTACCCTTCTTGGTACTAGCGCATAGGAGTGAGGGAAGAGCAAGGATTCTGAAATAGGGTAGAGCACAAGCGCCACTACCATAGCAAGTACAAGGCACCGAGTTCAAGGAAAAGTCCAGAAAGTAGGTGGGGCCAGGTCATAGGGCCTGGCAGGCCATGAGTTTGGATTTACTAGAAGCGCAATGGAAGTCAATAGAACATTTAGGCAGAGAGAAAAATCTAACGATGTTTTAAAACTCAAAAAGATCAATAATGTGCATATAGTTAAAAGTACTGTATATTTAAGAATTTGTTAAGGGGCCAGCCCCATAGCACCTGGTTAAACACCACACTGTGGAAGCTGGATCCCACATTGGGAGTCAGCTCTCACATGGCCGACAGCACCTTCATACAGTTACCCTAGTGAGCAAAGACACACTCGGGCAAAAATGGTGGGCAGCTTTTCATTTGTTCAACAAAATGTATGTTTCCAAATACCACAAACATAAGAAATTATTTTTCATTTCTTATTGAGCAAAGAGGTAACTTGAGATTTGTCAAATATGCTGAATTCTGGAAGAAGACCCGAATTTTTAACTACTATAATGTAGTAAGGAATGTATACTACTAAGGCATTAAGTGGCTAAAAGTTTCCTTTTAGTAAATTAGCATATTTAGGCAAACTATTCAGAATATCTTACCCCATACTGTATGGTCATGTTCTAAGGCATGAAACCAAAGTGACACAATAACTTGGTTTTCTTTTTCTGTTATAAATTTGTCTATGTTTGGTTGTGGATTTCTTTCTTTCTTTCTCTTTAACAGAGTGATGTTAGAACTCCAAAAAGCACCAAACATGTCCATTCGATCGCGTGGAGTAGAGCGAAACCTCAGGATGAAGTAAAAACAGTCCAGCTCTCCATTCAGGCGTTATTCCCCAACTGCGAGGGCAACCCCGGGAGCAGGTCTGACTCAAGTAAGTTAGTGTTGCCGAGCTGGAGGAGTGCCCGCCCCCGAGCTAACTTGGGGAAATCTCGTACCAGAGATAAGTGCCTGTCTCAGGATAGAAGTAGATTTCTAATGTAATGCCTCTTTGTTACATTTTTACAATCTTGGCTTTATAAGATTATGTGGAGAGTAGTAGTTATGGATTTACGTGAGCATAATAAATTGTAATCTTTGGATGAAAGATGAAAATTAATGATTACATTGCACTAGTAAATCCAAGTATGTATGTCTATCTTTATACACATACATTTGTTTCCAAAAGTGTGTTTGTGGATAAAGTTAAGAATCTTCTACAATGCTGCTCCTATCGCCTACAAAGCCCCTGCTCTCACCAGGCAACTTCTTGGTCCTGAACATCATAGGCAGATCAAAGCAAGGGAATGATGAAGGAAGGAAGGGGAGGAAGGAAGAAGGGAGGGAGGAAAATGGAGTGGAAGGGCCAGCAGATGGCATGGTGGTTAAGGTTTTTATAGGGCACATTTTTCTCCTGTACGGTTTTTATACTTGTGATCCTATTGTAAAATCTGGGAGAAGCAGGATCTTTTCTGTGCATTTCTACTGTGTTTTCCTCTTCCATTAAAAGTTTCCGTTTTTCTGCTTTGATGTACTCAGTATGTTGGGTTTGCCCTCAGCCTCACTCCTCTCAGGTCTACAGTCATCGCGTAAAGATATGACGATGCCCAGAGGAACTAAGGGGCCAGGTCCCTCCCTGTTCTCATGTGTAGGGATGGAAAACGTTTTCCTAGAAACCCCAGTGGATTCTCTCTCTCCAGATCTGCCTGGGACAGAACAGAGCCACGTGTCCATTTCAGAGCACAGCATTGGCACGTCTGGCTAGACTAATCAAAGTCTACCCTTAGAGCCAGAGAGAAGTCAGCTTCCCCTGACACCTGTGGCTGCATGGAGGGGACTGGGCATAAAACAGAATCAGGGCTCTGTGGGAAGCCGAACTTTCAGAGCAGTCAAGGGGAAGAAGAGAAGTATTGAGTACCTATGGGATTCCGCTCACGTGAAGTGAATAAAGTCAGCGGGAAAAGGCTGAGGGGAG
>NW_006159807.1:4200438-4200722 GCF_000334495.1 Tupaia belangeri chinensis | reverse complement strand
AATAAAGTCAGCGGGAAAAGGCTGAGGGGAGGGGAATGTAACATGAGGGAGAGCACAGCTTTGATGTTGCCAAGTAAAGCCGTTACAGAACTCAGTTGCATAACAACCGTACCTTAAAAAGGGTTAAGATGGGGACCAGCAGTTAGCATAACGGCTATGTCACTGGACTGCCACGTAGTCAACCGCGGTTCGCATCCCGGACCCGGTGGGTGGCTTAAACTCACGCCAGGCATGTGTGCATGCATGCCCAAGATCCTAAGAGGAGAATGGAGGAGAAGGGATTG